>NW_012109230.1:474827-486092 GCF_000951045.1 Mandrillus leucophaeus
GGGTTTCACTATGTTAGCCAGGATGGTCTCGATCTCCTGACCTCGTGATCTGCCCGCCTCGGTCTCCCAAAGTGCTGGGATTACAGGCGTGAGCCACCGCGCCCGGCCACCAAGCATTTTTTGATGCTTGTTCTGTAATGATGCCAGAATCCGGGCCTCAGAGCTTTGCCAGGAGGCAGGGCGCTCCTTGTCCTGAAGGCATAAATACAAGAGCAGTTAAATAGCAATACTAAAGAACAACACCAACATGAATAGGGCTCAGCTTTAATATTGAAGAGAGGGCACCAACCCCCAAGCTGCTGCTCCATCTGCCTGTGCTCACTCACGTTCCCCTTGGCATGGTGTTCCCTGTGACGTTCCCTGCGGCATCACAGACATGTCCAAGTTGAGAAAGTGGGTTTTAAGTGCTTTGAATACTTCGTTGGGAAAAAACTTCTTCCCCTCAGATGGTGTTTTGATTCATTTGGGAATAACATGGGTGGAAAGGGGCTCAGAGGTCTGTTCCTGCCCTCTGCCTTGGCAGACGTTTCATCTCCACCATTCCCAGTCATGGTGGTTTGGTTTCTGCTTGTCTCCTCCAGGAACAAAAGATTTACCATTTACAGCCTATTCTGTCCTTTAACTATTTGCCAGGGCATTACCCCTTGGTCCCCTCTCTGCCCTAAGGAACCACTCGGAACAAGCCCGCTTTCTCTTCTACCTTAGCGGGGCTTTAATTACTTACAGAATGCCATGGTGGGTCATTGACTTGCCCCTTTGACCTGTCCTGGTTTTGGTTCCCAGCACATCCTGTTCATTTCTCTGGATGACCTCCAGTATATCAGTGATACTCTTAACGTCCAGATATGGCCTGAACAGCATGTTATTCTTTGCCTCTTTCAGAAAATTTGAGAAGTCTGTCTATTTGCATTGACAGAAAAGATTCAGAACTGGCCTTCTCGTGCTAGGCTTCTGTGTGCCTCAGTGGTCTGCCTGGAGCCCAGCTGCCTACTTGTGGTTGAGAGCAAAGACCAGGAAGCTCTGTCTTTGAACACAGTGTCTCTTGCTTGTTTGTGGTGGAAACAAAGGCCAGTCCCATCCTCATGGGTCTGTCTTGGTCAAATGGGGCTGACACAGCCCTTCTTGTGCCCATGATACAGCCTGCCCAGAGCTGGTTTCCATTCTGTGGCAGCTCTCACCCTGCCTCTGAGGACTGCCTTCAAAGATGCTGGGGTTCCTTAACTCCCCCACCCCATTATGCTGCAGAACATTTGGGTCACCCTGCCCTATCCCTTGGACCAACCCCCAATACCAGTTCCCAGAACAGAGCCATCCCCATGGTTTCCCTTTCCCTTCTTTGTTGGCTTTTTCCTCCAGGGGCTTGGCAAGTTGGCTTTGCTTCCTGTGGCCATGTGTCGAGTAGTCTATGTTGAGTCTGATAAGTGCCCCCACTGAGCCTGGGGCTTTCCATGAGCCAAGGACTCTTTCCTCACCATTGTCCCTTTCATAGTTTCTTTTTCTTTTTATTATTTAAAAAAAATTTTTTTTTTTTTTTTTGAGACAGAGTCTCGCTCTGTCGCCCAGGCTGGAGTTGAGTGGCACGATTTCAGCTCACTGCAACCTCTGCCTCCTGGGCTCCTGCCTCAGCTTCCCAAGTAGCTGGGACTATAGGCGCGTGCCATCACAGCCGGCTAATTTATGTATTTTTAGTAGAGATGAGGTTTCGCCATGTTGGCCGGTCTGGTTTCAAACTCCTAACTTCAAATGATCCATCCGTCTCGGCCTCCTAAAGTGTTGAGATTACAGGCATGAGCCACCGCACCCTGCCGCCTTTTATCCTTTCAAAAACCATTGACTGAGCCTCCACTCTGTGCCAGATAAACATGATGGTATCTTTGCTCTGACAATGCTGTGTTGTTGGTAAGATGGACAAACAGATGATTACATTAAAGCCTAATGAGAACTGGGTGAGACAAGTCTAGGGGCTGTGGCGCTCACAGGAAGGGGGGCTAACGTGGGCTGGGGTGGGAGTGTGAGGATGAGAGAAAGCTTCATGGAGAAAGTGGCACTACACTGAGACCTGAAGGGTAAGGGAGAATTGGGCAGGAAGGTATATGTACTGAGGGGGCTGGGAGTGGGGAGCAAAGCTGGCTTCTGTAGCCCTGTCCGTCAGGGTGGCTTGCAAGGCAAGTGGGTGGGTAGAGGCTAGATCATTTGAAGGCATGTAAGGAGTTTAGACTTAACCCTGGACAATGGGAGTCACAGAATGGCAATCAGGGGAGAGAGTCCAATGTGTATTTCAGAAAGGTCATTCTGGCTGCTGTGTGGTGAATATATTGGGAGTAGAAGGCTAAGGGAGGGCAGGCATGAGGAAGCTGGGGAGGAGGCTCTGGCAGTGATCCACTTAGAACTGCTGGTAGGCTGACCTGGCAGCGTGGCAGTGGGGAAGGAGAGGAGGAGGTAGAGAGGCTTTAGGAGTTAGAATTGGTATCAGATCTTTGGGAAAGGCAAGTATACTGTTGTCTCCACTGAACAGGTGGGGACACCAAGGTTCCAAGGGTTGAAATCATCTGCCCACAGTCTCATGGGCAGGAAGTGGACAAGTGGTCCCAGAAACTCAGGTCTGTCTTACTCCAGAGCTGGCGCCCTTCTTCCCACTGCCTTTGGCCTCTTAAGTGTGGAGGAATGGGAGATCATGAGGGCTTAGATCCAGCTGAGGAGCTAGGGCTTTATCCTAAGGGCAAAGAGCACCCCTGAGACAGCTTCAGGCAGGGCTGTGGGGGACCATATCTGTGTGTGAGATAATCTGACAGCTGTGTGGAGGCTGGATTTGTGGGAGGTGAGACTGGGGGTAGGCAACCAGCTAGGAGGCTGGCTGGATCCTCCAGATGGGACACGGAGGGAGCCTCAACTGGAACTGCTGCAGGGGAGCTGGGTGGAGGGGAGCTGCTAGGTGTGAAGGACAGACTAGCTCTGGGGGCTGAAAGTGGGAAGGGAGGCAGGATGTGAGCGGGCGGATGGTGGTGCAGCAGTAAGAATAAGGGACTGGGGTGACAATTTGGAATGAGGTGCCATGGGACAGCCAGGTGGGGATGTGTATAATTAAAGACAGTTGGATGTCTTTGGGCTGAGGTAGTGATCAGAAAGTTCTAAGTTGAACACTGGGCCTGTGTCATGTGAGAAGGCAATTAAGCTTTTCAGAGAAAGGTAGAGGAAAAGGGATACCCACTAAGGAGTTCAGCTTTATGGGAAATGGTGACTGATAGATGTGAGACATGGAACGGGGGCAGGATCCACTGCTTCTGGGAAGATGAGAGCAGGAGTCAGCAAAGCTGAGGGAGTGGAAGGAACTGGACAAAGCGGGCATGCTCAGTGGGGTCAGATGCCACAGACAAACCTAGCAACAGAAGGGCTGACCTTGGACTTGTTGACTTGTGCCATGGTGACCTTGGGGAGACATTCCAGTGGAACCGGAGCTGGATAGCAGGGATTGAGGACTGAACAGGTGAGGGGCAGTGGATGCAGAGAGGGCAGGGGACATTGCTGGTGAGGGAGAGAATAGTAGTTAGAGGAGAGATGGGATTGAGTGTGAGTTTTTGCAGTTCAGCAGAGGTGAAGTTGGAAGTGATCACAAGAACTTTTCTAGGAAGCTGACGGAAAAAAAGGAAAAGACCCCGAAATAGAATATGCAAATATGTAGAGATGGGTGAGTTTTCTAACAGATCCGTTCTCCTGATATAACTCAAATTTGGCTGGGCTGGTATGGGCTGGGCTGGCACAGCTTGCTGGGCACATGGGCCCCAGATCTGCTCCTCGCCTCAGCCCCATCTGGCCTGGGCCCCAGACCAAGCTCTCAGAGCCCTACCCTGAGGTGGCTTCTTGTTGCTGTTGCCACAGACTTTGGCAGTGGGTGTTTGTTGAGGATGTTGGGGAGTTTATTCAGGCCTTCCTCTTTGTGCTTACCCAGCCTCTCCAGCAGGTAGAGTCCCCTCTGGCCCTGGGCTGAGTTCAGGTCAGTTCAGCTGTGCCGCTTGTTCCCCTGGGCCTGGGCCTGTCTCGCTCTCATAGGCCCTGAGATTGCTGGGAATAGAATTCAACTTCTATGCTTGAAATGCTTTCGTGGCAACCCAGGCACTGGCCTATTCTATCTTGGCAAAACTAGCTAATGTTAATAGCACACTGCACAGCACAGTAGTACTTATTTATCAAGCATCCTCTCTGTGCCAGGCATTGAGCTAGGCACTCACATGTGCCATCTTAGTTAATCCTCATAGTGACTCTGAAAATAGATATTATTAGCCCTATGTACAGATGAGTGCTTCCTGTAGGCTGAGGAAATGGCCTTTCTAGGGGTTGGGTGGGATTGTGTCAGCATGATTCCATCAGTGCACCTACCTGGGGCCTTGTGCCTGGCTGACTGAGGGTCTCCTAACCACTTATCTTGGGAGTGGCAGCTCAGGTCTTGGAGGGGACTTAGGCTTCTAAGTCAGACTGAGGTTTAGATTGCTTTTCCACATATGACCTAACTTCTTGGAGCATCAGTTGTGCCATGTTTGACATGTCCCCTCAATTTCTATAAGTGGATATTGAGTGTGTGTATCAGAGATGCCAGGCATTCAGAGCTGGGCCATTGAATGTTCTAGATGGCATCAGGGCCCAGACAATGAAGTAACCCTAACAAGGACAAAAGCAAAGAAAGTCTAAGGTCTTGCAGTGGGGACCACAAAATTAATTGCTCTTATGCAGAATCGAGTCTCATTTCTTCTCCTGGGCCCAGATTCACTAATCTTTCTCAAATGTGCATCCCAGAGAGCCACTACTGATGGTTGAGAATTGGCCCAGGGATAACCCTGGGCTAAGATCAAGAGGATTTAACAACCCATTAAGAGTGCCTTTAGAGGTGCTAGAATAAGGAGGAAGGAAGCCAGTCTTTCAGCCCTTTACTGCTCAGCCTCCATACTAGGTGTTGTGTTCTGATCTGAGGCCTGATCTTTGAAAGAGAGAGAGACAATCTGGACTGTTTAGCATCTAGGAGAGGTCGGTAAAAGTTTGTTAAATAACTGACCATGTCTTAGAAATCAACCAGGATTAGAGAGCTTCTCAAGGAAAGCCCCATGAGGGATCTATTTGAAACTGGGGTTATTTACCCTGAATACAGAGCAGATTTAGAAGGATGTGACCTCTGTGAAATCCCTGAAGGGCTCTATTCCAGGAAGAGAGATTAGACATGTCCTTGTGGCCTCAGATGGCAAATTTAGGACCACTGTTTGGGAGTCTTCCACTGGAGAAGAAGGCTCTGGGTCAGAGCTAAACAAGATGGGCAAGGCTGGCTTGTGAGGGAGCTCATCATCACTGGAGGTATGTAAGCAGAACCTGCATGGCCGCCATAAGGAGTCTTGTGAGTGGCTCTCAGGTAGCTACTCCTAATTCCAGGAATTGAGATTCTTGGATCATTATATTCATGAAAGAAAGTGAACTGTTTGTGGGTGACCACACTTCTGCATGTGTATCTCCTCACTGAAGTGGCCTCAGCAGGCCCAAGGATCATATCAGAGATGGGAGGGTCCTGGGACATCATCTCTCCTGTAGACATCACTTTATTTTTTATGTTATTTTAGTTTAGTTTAGTTTGGTTTAGTTTACTTTAGTTGAGATGGAGTTTTGCTCTTGTTGCCCAGGCTGGAGTACAATAGCATGCTCTCGGCTCACTGTAACCTCCACCTCCTGGGTTCAGGTGATTCTCCTGCCTCAGCCTCCTGAGAAACTGGGATTACAGGTGTGTACCACCATCCTCACCTAATTTTTATATTTTTAGTAGAGACGGGGTTTCACCACGTTGGCCAGGCTGGTCTTGAATTTCTGACCTCAGGTGATCCACCCGCCTCGGCCCCCTAAAGTGCTGGGATTATAGGCATGAGCCACCACGCCTGGCTGACATCACTTTAAAAGCATATTTAATTCATCCTACAGAAGGAAATGCAGAAGATGGAATGAGAAAGCTTTGTGTCTCTCTCTGATATAGAGAGAAGATAGACCAGGAGAAGATATGGAGTTTTAACTCCTCTTTCTCATTTTGTACACAAAGAAACAGAGGCCTGGACTGGGTCAGGGCCTTCCTTGAGTCAGTATCCAGGCTGAGACTTCATCTTTGGCCTCCCAGCCATGTCTAGTCAGGAAATTTTGTTAGTCTAGATGGATTCCATATGACGTCCATGAGATTCTGCCCTGCCTTAGGCCTTGGACAGTGAGAATAGAGGCTCATAGATGGATTAGGGGCATAGGAATGGGAGGGAGAAATTTGCCTCTAGAAAGTCTGGGGAGTGTCTATCACATAAAAGCACATGTAGAATGTATGACTAGGACAGAGCAAAGACGCTCTTAGTCTCTGCTAAGACTAGGCTGTGTTCCAGAGTGGCCACCAGGTGGCACTCCCACCACGAGCCCAGTGCCAAGTTGGCCAAGTTTGGGGCTTGGGTCTAAGGATGCTGCTGATTTGTCTGTGGAAGGCTCAGGACCTGTAGTGTTTTCAGGTGAGCTGAGTGCCCTGGCAGAAGGAAAAAAAAGTCTGTCTCTTCTCTGCTGACTGAATATTCTTCTTTGGATTTTTACTTTTTTTGTCTGTCTTAACTTGACCTGCCCTACTTAGATCTTAGTAATTTAGGTAGGGTTGATCAGATAAAAATGCACGTAGAATGATTAGGACAGAAAGCAGAGATGTAGGCATGGGATGCTGCTGGGAGCGAGACCCTCAGGGCTAAGAGGGTGGTGGCAGTTCTGAGAAGTTCTCCATTCACAGTGGGCTGAACAGATGTATGGAGGGTGGTGATCTCTGAACTGGTCTAGGAGGAAGAGTCAGGCACTTGAGGGGAATGTCCTGGCTGAGGTTTGGAGGCAGGCAGAGCAATGAGGGGAGGGTGAGGCATGGCCTACGCAGCCTGAGAAGTGTCTTCTCAGCACTTCTTGCCTGACATGGTCTGCCACAAGTTGGGCCAGGTACAGTGACTGTTGTGTCTGTGCCTGTGAGATAGTCACAGTGGGCACATGGTATGTTGGGGGTCCCAGATATAGGCCCCAGACCTGTTTTTATTTGCCCGTATCCATCCTCCTTAACTTCTGAATTATTTGCCAATATTTTAAAAGTGAGAGTTTCAACAAAGAGTCAATTTTCTTTTCTTTTTTTTTGATGGAGTCTCGCCCTGCCACCCAGGCTGGAGTGCAGTGGCGCGATCTCAGCTCACTGCAACCTCCACCTCCCAGGTTCAAGAGATTCTCCTGCCTCAGCCTCACAAGTAGCTGGGATTACAGGCCTGGCTAATTTTTGTATTTTTAGTAGAGATGGGGTTTCACCATCTTGGCCAGGCTGGTCTCGAACTCCTGACCTTGTCAGATAAAAATGCACATAGAATGATTAGGACAGAAATCATTGACCTTGTGATCTACCCACCTTGGTCTCCCAAAGTGCTGGGATTACAGGCATGAGCCACCATGCCCAGCCTCTTTTTTCTTTTCTTTCTTTCTTTTTTTTTTTTTTTTGTGAGACAAGTTTCGCTCTTGTGGCCCAGGCTGGAGTGCAGTGGTGCGAACTTGGCTCACTGCAACCTCCGCCTCCTGGGTTCAAGTGATTTTCCTGTCTCAGCCTCCCAAGTAGCTGGAATTACAGGCGCTAGCTACCATGCCTGGCTAATTTTTGTATTTTTTAGTAGAGACGGGGTTTCACCATGTTGTGCAGGCTGGTCTTGAACTCCTGACCACAGGTGATCCACCTGCCTCGGCCTCCCAAAGTGCTGGGATTACAGGCGTGAGTCACCGCACCCAGCCCTCCGTTTTCAGCTTTCCTTGAAAATCATACTACCTTTCACTACTGAGTTTACTTCTTCATGGTTCCATGGGCTGGAGCTGAGTGGAAATTACCTTATAGACAGGACAGGGTTCTGCAGACCCCAGCCCACCCACTCCCCTCGTTCTCATCAGTGCCTAGTCTCTGCCCCCTGCAATAGGTAGTAATGGTGGTAAGGCAATAGGAATTGTTGCTGCTGTTAGTAGCCAGTAGGCCTGGGTGGCCACCAAGCTCTGAAGCCTCAAAGCAGGGGTGGGATCTAGCATGGAGGGGGCTGTTGGGGGTTGAATGCCCTCTGAGAGCTACTTCTAATCCTAAGAATTGGGATTCTTGGATCATCGTATCTATGAAAGGAAGTGAACTGTGTGTGGGTGACCTCACATCTGCATATGTTATCTCCTCACGGAATCCTTCTACCTCCCACAGGCCTCTTGTTTGGGGTGGGTCACTCCTGTGAAGGCCGTGTGTAGCCGTGGAATCAGGGCTGAGGAGGAGGTCACATAACCCTGGAGAATGGAAGGATGAGTTAAGTTGGACCCTGAAAAGTGAGAGGCTTTAGTTGGAATGTTGCGGGGATTGCCTGGGGCTTCTGCTAGTGCTTCAGGACCATCAATCTCAGGTCTGTGTGTATCCATTTCTTTCATTCCAAAAGGAGTCTTCTTGGATTAGGCTGTACCTCAGCTGTCCATGGGGCTCAGGAAGTGGTCTCAAGGTATTTTTCTTATAGATTGAAGCCCTGCATCATTTTTCTCCCAGTCTCCTTCCTCCCTCCCCTGAATGTGGAATCACGGGTAAGGGAGGGACAAGAATGTGCCTCCCCATCAGACATATCAGCATCCACATCTGTTGCTTCCTCTGCTGGTCCACTTCCCATCACTGGCTGTGAGTGGGGATTGTGCCCTTGTTCTCAGTCCAGGCTCAAGAGCCAGCCTTGGCTTTCAGTGAGGCAGGCAGGGCCCTGACACCACCTATACCATTCCAACTTGATTTTCCTGTGCTGCCTGAGGCAGGAAAACCCATGCCTAAACTCTGGTCATACTGCCTGCCCCACAGTCTAGCTGCCTTTCCCTTTATAAAGTTATTGCCTCAAGTCATGGGCTTAGTTTTCTCCTCCCCTGGCTGCCTGCAGCCAACCAAGAGAGTGGGCTGCCATCTCGCCTGGCCCTTTGTCCCCAGGTTGGCTGGCTTGTGGGGAGGATGGTCTTCAGTACTACTTCCTTCCCCCCTACCCCCGAGTCTGGAAAAAAAATTATCTGGCATCTACCCCAGTTTCCATCTGCTGCTCTGTTGATTGAGAGATTCAGCCCATTCCCTGGTCTGCCCTTCTACCCAGCACCTGGTGACCTGGGCCCTGTCTAGGTCCTTCTGGGGATGGTTTGGATCCAGACTTCAGCCACAGACAGGAGGCAGCAGTGCCAGGGTACATCACACAGAGAGAACTCAAGGGTGTGGACCCTTGAGAAACCACCTGAGTTTCAATCCGTCCTGCCTCTAGTTGTGCGATCCTGGCACTTCACATCCCTTGTCTGTGCCTTGATTTCTTCATTTGTAAAGGGAGGTGACTAACAGCTCCAACTGCATGGGAGTATGAAGATTGAATGAGTTCAGATGAGGCTATGAGATGGCACAGCACATGGGAACCACAGTGTTAGCAATTGTTATTGCAGTCAGAAAACCCATCTTCGTTCTACCATTTATTGGTTGACCTTGGGCAGGTCCATCCTTGTCCCTCCCTGTACCTCAGTTTTCTTCTCTGCAATGGAGTTATGCTCCTTCCCTCAGTGAGAGGAAGAGAGTGGAGGACCAGCAGAGATGATGTAGGTGAACATGGGTTATGTGTTGTGAGTCGTTGTGCACATGGGCAATGTTATCATTGATTTTGAATCCATTTGAATTCTTAGTTCCAAAAGGCAGAGACAGGTGATTTCTTAGTTTGCCCTAGCTTTGCATAGACAGGAGAGACACTAGGGGCAATACCTATTTAGCAGATGAAACTGAATGTCCATCTTAGAGGCTAGCCTGGGCCAGGCTCCACTGCTGGCTTCAGGGCCACAGGCTTAGGTGCAGGCCTGGGGAGGAGCTCTTAGACTGTCCACAGCCTCCCTCTCTGGGGCAGTGTGCCCCTGGGTATCATGGGGCTGTTGGCTCCACCCAGTGGGCCAGGAGCCTCACTCTGCACTGTCTCTGGAGGTGCCTTGAGTTTACCTTCCTGGCCTGCTGCGGTGCCTCAGGGCTCTCAGGGAAGAGGGAGGGGACAACTGGAAGCAAAATGTAGAATGGTGAAGTCAAACTTCTTGGTAGCAAAACTTTCCTGGTTCCAGGGGGTAAAAACAACAACCAAATGGTCCTGGCCCCATGGAGCAGGGCAGAGGGCAGAGGGCAGAGGGCAGAGGGCAGCTAGCCCACCGCCTTTGCTGGTGTCTGCAGTGCGTGAATCATATCTACGTCTGTGAGTTCTGAAGGTTGGATATTCACCTCTGCTCCATCCTCATCCTGTCTTCTCAGTAAACACTAGATAAGTACTTACTGAGCTGGGTGGATTTTCCATTCATGGTTCTCTGGGGCACAAGTGGAGGTGGTAGATCTGGGCCCTCTCTGGTCTAGAGAGAGGAGACCCTTTTACAAAGGGTAGGCACGTAGTTCTGAGAGGAGGAACTGATGGCAGAACTGGCTGAGCTGCTCAGGTAACTGCAGAGGGTCTGGGCCTGGACCCCCAAGGCAGTCCCCACTGAATGGTCAGATTGCCTGAGATAGGTGAGCCCTAGGATCCCCTTAAGCTGCTCTCACCCTCCCTCCCCCACAGTGAGTCTTGGGCATGGGGGATGCTCCCCTCTCTACTTGGGGAAGGGGCCTTCCTAATTATATCCCCCTCCACTCACATGGAAATGAGTTTGGATTTTCTGAGCGTACACCAGCTGGCTGGGGGGGAGGCAGCCCAGAAGGCTGCTGGCTGGGGAAGGGAGGAGAAAGGAGAGGGAGGGGAAGGAGCCAGGCCAAGATGAAAAATTTCCAGTGTTCTCCCAGGCAGAGCAATAGCGGGTCCCTGAGTGCTCCCCACATATCATCGTTGTGCCTGCTGGCAGACTCAGCAAGGAGCCGTGTCCACTTAGGCGAACTCATCCTCCAAGGACCATAGTCCTCAGGGTGCGAACCACTTAGCTGGCCATAGCAAGGTTGTTGGGTGTTGGACTCCTCTGTGCCTTTGGACAGAGGTCCTCCACGACTTCTAGGCCAATCTTTTTATGGGGTGCAGGGAGTGGAACTGAGGCCCAGAGAGGGGATAGGGCCTGCCGCCCCTGGCAGAAGACCACAAGTCTGGCTTGTCCGCAGCTGGGCTTTCCCCGTAGAGTTGCCCGGGAGAGGGTGCGAAGGTTCCCCCAGCGGTTCCGCTCTCGCTCAGGAAAGCCAGTGAGGCGAGAAAAGGCTGCGAGGGGCGGGGGGAGGGGCGG
>NW_012109230.1:486997-535922 GCF_000951045.1 Mandrillus leucophaeus
GGGGGCTTGGGGTACCAGGGCGCTGCCTCCGCAATGCCGGCACCGGCCGCTCCCCCCTTGCCCGCACGTGGCAGTTGTCACCAGAAATCGGCTCCAGCGTTGGGGGGCAGTGCCCGTTGGGTGGGGCACGGCTGTTGGGACCCCCAGGCGCTGGATCTAGGGCGGGGGTGCAGCCTTTAGGCCAGGGTAGGTATAAGAACCTGGGGGACCGGAGTCTCCCCCAAGGCACCTCAGTTTAGACCCTGTACTATGGGACAGAAAGCCGGCTAGGCGGGTGTTTGAGGCTTTCTGCCGTGAGGAACTGATCTCCCCTCCCCTGCATTGCACACAAATGCCTCCCCGCCCCCAGGCCGACTCGGCTCTGTCCCCAAATTTGGCGTGTCTGCGGCCCCCCTGTGGTGATGGTGGGGGAGTCGCAGTGGGGACTGGGGGGACTGGTCGGGTCTGGCCCCACCGGGAGCCTTTTGATGCCTTTGGCAGTTTGCAGGGATTGCGGGAGTCTGAGCATTATCTGGGGCAGGTATTATTAGCAGAGGGGAAAAAAAAAACATACAGAAAACGAGTGGACCGAACTGCCGCAGTAGCTGAGGGAATGTGACTTGCCCAAGGTCACTGAGCAGTGTGGGTGCTTAGGTGCAGGCAGGGGCTCTGATCTGGCACAGGACCAGTCCAGGTTCTGCGTTAGGGAGGGGAGAAGGATTTAGATGGTTCAGGGACTATGAATGAGGTGTTCTGGGGACCAACTCGGCTACCCAGCCTGAGGTGCTCCTGGAGGAAGCCGAGCAGCCCTGCTAGAGCTCTAGCCGCCTGTGCGTGTAGGAGACCTGCACACCACTCTGCAATCCCAGCTCTAGCCCCAGCTTCGTTTGCCCTCCCAGCAGCTTTGCCTTCCCTCAGTCCCTTGGCTGTCTTGGACATCATAGCATGTGGGCACTCTGGAGGGGACAAATGGGCATGTCTGAGTGTTCTGGAATCTTTCCCTACATCAAACCCTTTGCATTTTGGCTCTGTTTGCCTGTCCCACAGTCTTCCCATGACCCCCCACCCCCACCCCACTTAATGCACACCCGCTTCTTAGCACTTAATGCATACATCCCATCCTGGGCACTTAGTTCCCACCCTGAGGCTATTTAAAGCTGCTTTCAGTCCTCTTACCCACTTTTCGAAGCTCCCAGCCCAGCTCCATGGGCTACCTCCCCTAGCCGCAGTTCACTGCTGTAGCCACACTGGCTGTGCCCTCTGCTTAGTAATGCACTGTTGAACCCCACTGGCTGGGGTCTGCCAACCGTTCACCAGTCTTGTCCAAGGACAGTCTGTGGTCTCCTTCACCAGTGCCAGGTGCCCCACTGGCCAGACAGGCCCTGCCATTCACCTGCCCCCCACCCCCAGGGCCACCAGCTGGTGATGGTGTGCCCGACTGACAGCTGCCTCTTGTCTCCTGTGGGGTGACACATGGTAATCGGACAGGAATGGGCTTGGGTAGGACAAACCCAGGAATAGGGTAAGAGGGGGTCTTGCTGGAAGTCTAGAGCTCTGTCTACCAGTGGGTGGGTGCGAGTATGGTGGTATCCAGGAATGACAAAATCAGGGATGGTGGTGGTTCTGGAGCCGTTTCTCTGTGAGGCATAGATGGGGATTTTAGTTTTGAGTTAGGACAGCTGTGGGGACTGGAATAGGTATGGAAAGTTCTTTATTTTCTGCTGCTTGGATCCCCAAGTTCTAGAGAAAGATTAAAGCAGGGAACTCTGAGAGGGGCCCAGCCTGCACTGATCAGGGAGGTTGCTGCCTCTGCAGCCTGATGAAAGTCTGGCACAGTGTAGCGCAGGCCAGGGAGAGAGATGGGCCATCATGTACCTGCTGGGTGCCCTTGAGCTCTGCACTTGTCTTTGACCCTTAGAGCTTGCCAGAGCAAGAAAGGCTCTAGGGGTTGTCTCCCAAGGGCTGTCGCTGACACATGGGCAAGTCAAGGATGTGCATGTGTGGTCCTGATCTTCCTGCAAGCAGCGACTGGAAGGGAGTAGATTGCAGGTGAGGTCTGGGGCTTAAAAGGAGGTTGGCATGCCTGTGTAAGCTGTGCACCCCTCTTCCATTTTATCAGTGGTTGGAGGAGGTAGAGAAGGCATGGAAGGTCCTGAACCCCAAAGTCAGAGGTGAACCAACCTGTCCATGGGGAAACAGAGCCCACATCCCCAGTCTCAACCTGCCCAGCTGGTTCTGCCCTCCCTCGCTTTTGTCCTATTAAACAATGGGATGTTATTGTTGACTTGGTGGCTGCTGGGGAGCCATTCTGGGGCTGTTCCCCAGGGCAGGAGATTTGTTACCTCCTCCAGGGGATGAGGTCACATCTGGGACTCCCCAATCATCAGCATTTCCAGTGGAAATCCTTGCCCCCTTGGGGACTTAGATGTGTTCATCACCTTCAAGGTGAACTTCCTCTGCAGAGTCTCATGGTGGGGGGGCAAGTCTCTGGAGGAGAGGGGGAGTTTCCTAAGCCAAGAGAAATGCATGGTGAGGTCATCAGGAGCTTCCTACCAAGCTCTGTGACCCCTCTGTCCTGGACAGTGAAGATTCTGAGAGCAGGTCTGGTGGAATGGATGCTGGCACAGGTCCAAGGATGACCGTGGTATAGGGGAGAGAGTTGGGAGGTCGGGAGCCTGGTTCAGGCTGTGACCTAATTTGCTCTGTGACTCTGGGCAAGTGTTTGTCTTTTACTGAACCTCAGTTTCCCCAAGTGCCCAAAGAGGGTAGGAGAGGGGGCTTATCCTTGTCTGAGATTTAATGTCTGAGGATTTCTATCTCTCTGGGATGGGAGGGCCTGGACAGAGTCTGTGGTGGCCTGTTTAAATCTTAGATTTCCAGAAATCTAGAGGAGAAATTGAAACCTGGGAAGTCAGGGGAAACCCTTAAGTTTCATGTTCTTTCCTTATTCTCTCATGCGCCAAAGGCTGAGGATCATTTGGAGGAAATAGCTCATTAGCTTGTGCCCTCACGAGTGGACATATTCACTCAGCAAACATTTGCTGGGGCCAACCTTGTGCTGGTCTTGAGGCTGAGCTTGGGGATCATGGAACAAGATGATTCTATGCCCTTGTAGACTTTTCAGTGTAGATGGAGATGGGCAGATAAACCTGCAGGTACAACAGAATGTGTAACAGAGAGCAGCTATGGGCACTGAGGAGATGTCTAACCCAATTTTCCCAATCAGGGAGGGCTTCCTGGAAGAGGTAGCAAGCTGAAATGGCAGGAGGAGTGAGTCAGCTGGGGGAGGGAAGGAACAGGAGGAAGCACCCCACTTAATAGGATTTTAAACCCAAGAATTTACAGCAAGGACCACAGAGAGGAGAGAAGCCATGTGAGGGGCCCCCATATGAGGAGGTATTGAGTCAGCCTGGGCCTGGGGGCTTCCGAAAAGTTTGAAACTTGTCCAGCTGGGCATAGGTGAGGGGATACCTGTCATCCTATGGCTGGCCCAGCAGTGGAGAGGAAGGCTGCATCCACTGGAGAAAGGCCGTGGCAGGCAGGGAAGGCCTCTCGAGTGCTGGCAAGGCCATAGCCCCGTCACAGCTCCCTGGTGGGAGGCTGGGGCTGGGTCCAGGGAGACCACAGCTTTCCGCATTGACTCCTGACCACAGGACAGTCTCCAGGTGAGAAGGTCTGTCCCTCAGCTGTCTTCTCCTGCTCTTCCTCTGCAGAGATGGAAGGAGCGTGGAGGTGGTGGGGTGGGGGCGGCGTGGATAGATCACTATATGGGCTGAGGGTGGGGCCCTGGGGGAAGCAGGGAAAGCTGGGCTCTGTGTTTTGAGGAGGGCCAGGCAAGGTGGGATGTGAAGTTCAACCCAGGGGGCAGGTCTGGCAGCCCTCAGGGGGCAGTAGCGGGAGTGCATAGACCACTAGCTGACGGCCTGTCCACCCCCAGCTTCACAGGGCTCTGTCACAAGAGACTGACTGCACTTCCCCCGCTTTGGTCGGCAGCTCTGCACTGAAAAGTTTCCACTTCTCTTGATTTCCTTTTTTGGCCCAGCATGGCTGCCCCGGGAGCCTTCCTTCGTCCATAGTTGGGGGAGGAAGGGGCCCTTAACCTGTCCTGCCTTCAGAAGAGCCAGGGTTCCGTACCCTTGCAGGAAGGGCCAGCCACTAGGTGTATGGCCAGCTGTCCTGTCCTCAGGAAGCCAGACAGGCTAGAAAGAAAGCCAGGGAATGGAGAGCCCCGGCGTCTTGTTGGGCCCTGCCTCCTCAGAGGACAGAGTTCCCCCTTCCCTAGCCAGCCAGGCCTCGAGGGACCGTCCCCTCTCTGCCCCGAATGGTATGGGGTGGCTCTCCAAGCCCTTTACTCTCCCTGGCCCTGGCCTTACTGTGTCTCCAGAACTGTGCCCAGCCTCCTGGAGGACCTCCGTCCCTATGCTGCATCCCATCTGGAACACACGGCACACAGCTGCTACCTTCCCCAGGCCCTGCATGGTGGCCTGGCCCCACTGCCTCCTGGACTCCCATGGTTCTTCCCTCACTGCTCCCTGGCTCCCCCATTCCTCTCTGCACCCCACTCCTCTCTGTACCCCACTTACCTCCTCCTTTCTGCTCTGCCCAGAAAGGAGGTTGCTGGTTCTTTCTCAGTTCTTCTGAGGGACTTTCTTGGATGACCCCAACCCACACAGCCTGACAGCGCTAGCTTAGGATGTCAGAAAAGAAATGCCAGAGATTAGCTAGGCCAGCCAAACATTCCACAGATGGAGAAACTGAGGCTCAGAGATGACAGGGACTGGCCCGAGGTCACCCAATGAGACAGGCAGAGCTGGGACCGGGGCTGAGTCTTCTGAGCCTGTTTCTGCCCCAACTCTCAGCCTGTTTCCAGCTTTCTGTCCACCGTCATACTCTGTCCCAGGCTGGGGGCTCCTTGAGTGCCTTTTTTCCTCAGCTAGCTCAGCTGGGCCCAGACTCTTCCTGCCCCAGTGCTGTCTGTTCTAGGAGCCGCACCAGCCATCAGTGCCCTCTCTTCAGGACCTTGAATTCGGACCAGCTCCATATACCCCTTCTGGTCTTTCCTCAGGTGGTCTGGGCCTTGGGTGCCAAGGACAGGTTGATCTGTGTCCCAGCTCGGGCTAATCTGGCTTAACTGTCATGACAGCCTGGGATTAGGCTGATCCTGCCATGCCTTCTGCACCCCATGCTTCCAGCCAGAGGCTTGGGCTCTGTGCCAGCACCCCTGGGTAACTTCTCATCATGGAGGGCAGCAGGCCTAGGTCTGTGTTCAGCTCCTCTGGGGGAGAGTCAGGAAGAGAAGCCCTGGGTTTGCCCTTGGGGAGCCCCCCACATTCCTGGAGAGGTGGGTCTTCTGCCTGTGAAGTAGGGTGGACCCCTGGGAAAGTCAGGAATGACCTGCAGATGTAGCCTAGGACTGTGACAGGAGGTGAGAGCAGGAAAGGTCAGTGTGGGATGGTGTAATCAAGGAAGGCTTCCTGGGGGAGGAGGAGGAGCCAGGCTAGAGCTAGGGGCAAGGGCATAGAGTAGGGGCAGAGTACAGCACAGACAACTATTCATATTGTTGTTTGTACAGAGTCTCACGCCTGTAATCCCAGTATTTTGGGAGGCCGAGGCAGGCGGATCATTTGAGGTCAGGAGTTCGAGACCAGCCTGGCCAACATGGTGAAACCCCGTCTCTACTAAAAATACAAAAAAATTAGCTGGGTGTGGTGGCACACGTCTGTAATCCCAGCTACTTGGGAGGCTGAGGCAGGAGCTCTGGCCCAGCCTGTCGAGGAAGGAAGGTCACTGTGATGACTTCTGCACCCCATTGGTGACCCAGGCATCTGTTCTAGGATACCTGTCCCTCTCGCATGGGAGTTTGGCCTGCCCCAGTCTTGCCTTTCTTCATTGTCTGAGCTGCTCCCTGGCAATGGAAGACATAGAGCAAGAGGAAGCCTTGTCCTCACCTTCAGGACCCCACAGGCCAGATGAAATCCCATTAGACAGCATGATCTGAGTGAAGATGGTAGTGCCAGATGGTTTGTGGTACAGGGTTGAAGGTACGGGCAGTGAATCTGGAATACTTCCTGGATCCAAGGGATTTAGCTAGATTTTCAAGGACAGGTAACATCCATGTGCACAGAGAAAAGGGGAAAGGTCAATCCAGAGAATGGAGAACAGGAGCAAAGTGCAGAGATGGGAATGAGCCATGGCAGAGCTGTGCAGAAATGAGGTGGGCCTTGACTGCCCTGCCCTGAGGTTTTGGGCCCTGCTTGGATGGGCAGATAGGAGCCATGGTGGGTCCTTGAGCTGAGGAGCGGAGGTGAGTGTTTTGGCCAGGGCTGGCTGGGTGGGGACCTGGCTGGTGAGCACACTCTGCTCTTCACTGTGGTCAGCTTCAGAGCATGCAGTACCTTTTTTTTTTTTTTAGAGACAGGATCTCACTGTCTCCCAGGTGGAGAGCAGTGGTGCAATCATAGCTCTCTGCAGCCTCGAACTCCTGGACACACGTGATCCTTCTGCCTTGGCCTCCTAAAGGGCTGGGATAACAGGCATGAGCCATGGCGCCCGGCCCCACAGAGTACTTTATGTTCTGAGCAGAGATCTTGAGAGACTTGTCTTCCTACTCAGTCACTCAGGACCAGGGCCCCACGCTGCACCATGAGAAGATTCCTGCCCCACTGTTGTAACTTAGGATCTTTAAGATGGAGAGCACTCCTTCCATGATTAAGAGAGAGACAGGTGGAAATAAAGATTTTGTTACTCACAGGTCTTGAGGGATACCTGGCATACCTGAGGCCACACACGTGGAGGTCAGGGAGCACATGCAGGGTGGAGGGATCCATGGGCCAGCATCTTTATGGGGTCCAAGGTGTTATTCAAACAAGTTTTTCACAGGGAGTTTGTTTTGTTGTTGTTGTTGTTGTTTGGAGATGGAGTCTCGCTCTGTCACCCAGGCTGGAGTGCAGTGGCGCGATCTCAGCTCACTACAACCTCTGCCTCCTAGGTTCAAGCGATTCTCCTGCCTCAGCCTCCCAAGTAGCTGGGACTACAGGTGCACACCACCACGTCTGGCTAATTTTTTTGTATTTTTGGTAGAGACGGGGTTTCACCATGTTGGCCAGGCTGGACTAGAACTCCTGACCTCAAATGATCTGCCCGCCTCAGCCTCCCAAAACGCTGGGATTACGGACGTGAGCCACCGTGCCTGGCCTCCACAGGGAGTTTTAATTGGTGGGTTTACAGCAAGCAGTCATGAGTTCCAGGAGGTCATGTTGTGACTGAGACAAGGTCACTGACCTGTCTGCACAGTCCATGCGGGCTGTGGGGTCAGCGGGACCAGTTAAATGGGCTGTATGTAGCTGTCCCACAGGGAGGCAGTCACCAGGAGATGACTGTCTATGGTAGATATCTGGATTGAGCACATTGAGGAACCGGGAGGGGGCAGGGAGCTGGAAATGGTGTCAAGGGTGACAGCCCTGCTTCTGGTGTAAGGAAGCCCAGATTATATTCAAAACGGATGCCAGGACAACATCAAAGCATAGGAATTCACTACACTCACCTGGGCCTGCACACCCGTGCTCACTTACACACTGTCTTCAGGGTGTTATGGGCAGAGGTCAGGCCTTCATTGGCCAAGTAGCCTCTAACTGGGCTTCATCCTCTGTGGGCCTTGGTCTCCTCATCTGTCTGGGAATGGCTGGCCTGGAAGCCTCCACGGGCCCGTCTCTGGAATACAATGTTATAAACACAGATTCTGGAGTCAGCTTGCCTGAGTATGAACCTCTGCTCCACCTCTTACTAGCTGTGTAATGCTAGGTAAGTTACTCAGCTTCTTTGTGTCTCACGGTCCTCATCTGCAAAATGGGGATAATAAAAGAACCTATTTCATGAGAGTTCAGTGATGATTGAGTTAAAACTCTTTTGGAATAGTGCTTGGCACATAGTAAATGCGATGGAAGGGTTGGGTGGTAGGGGCATCATCATCGTCGTCATCATCTTCCTCCTCCTCCTCTGGCATATCTGGTTTCTGATGGAATGCAGCCCTGGCAGCCCAGCCCCTGCCAGTTCTCCCTAATGGGCTTTGCTGGCTGGCTGCCCTTGCTCGGTCTCCCCTGCTGGTTCAGGCTAAGGCTAAGACTGGGTAACCTTCTGTTTCTCAACAGTCTTCCACCTGCCTCCCTCCCTCCACTTGGGGTGGTGTAGCCATCCTCTGCCCTCTCCCCCACCCCTGCCTTGGCTCTGGGCCCAGGGGCAGGCCCTGCACTGCTACCCATTGTCTGCTTTGAAGGAGCCACCAGCTGACTTCGGCCCCACTCTGGGGCTTTTGGAACCTGATGGGCTGGAGAACAGCCGGAAGGTGGACAGGACATGGTGTTTGTCCTGGGCTTCCGGCCTTCCCTGGGCTTGGGCTCAGGGCCTCCTTACCGGCCTTCCTTCCCTGAGTCCTTGAATCCTGCCCAGCACAGCCCCTCATCACACTGCTTTCCACACTGACCCTTCTCCCCAGGACTTTGCCCCAGACAGTCTCCCCAATAGCCAAACCTTCTTCTGGTCCTTTGAGCACAGTGGTGCTGTGGGGAGAGCATCCAGACCTTGGTGGCTTGGAAGGGCGTTAGTTTTCCTGTTTGTAAAACGGCAATACAGGTTGTCCTGCCTTCTTTACAGGGTGGCTGGGGGTTTGGTGGGCTGGTCAGTGGAAGCAGATGAGAGTGTCAGTTTTTTCTGCCGCCTCCACTTCCAGAAAACTGTCTGACTTCTGTGGCACTCAGAGAGTCACACTTTCCCAGAAAGACCCATGGACTTAACCCTGATTGTTTTGTGATTTGTTTCAAGAATCCTGGTGGGTCGTAAAACCCAGGCCCAAACAAGTACCAGCACCCACCCCAACTCACACTCAGCTAAACCACAGAGGAGGAAAGTGAACCCAGAAAGGCCCAGCCTCAGTCACCGTCACAGCCAGACAGCTGTCCGGCCACCAAAGAGATAATGAGACTTCTTGGAGTCAGGGCTGAGCCACACATGAGATATACTCCCCTCCCACCCACAGCTGACCTTGGTGGGTGGGAGGATACTCCCCTTTGGCCCAGCACACAGCGCGCTCTTCTCATGGCTCATAAGGAAGGTAGACTACTCACTCCTCCATGAGCTGAGTGCTATCTCGAGGCCCCACCACCTGCCCCAGCACACAGGCTCTGCTCCTGCCAGGCAGCTAGCTAATCTAGAACCTAACCCTGCCTGAATTTTGCCAGGACCCACCTGCAGCCATGACCTGTCCTTAGCACCAAGCCAGTGCCACCCTGGAAACCAGGCTTCTCACACCCTCTTCCTGGCCATATCAGGAGAGACAGAAACATTTGTTCCTGTACTCCCACCCCTAGTGGAAGGGTTTCCTCTACCACTCTGACACGCACAGCACCTACACTTCCACCATTAGTCACTCCTTTGGATTTAAGGCTTTGATCACTAAAGGCCCCTGGGAGATCAGGGCCTCACCTGGAAGGTGGGTGGGCGGGTGATTCCCTTTAGTTATCAGGTTAGTGACTCGGCACCTAGTGAGCAAGAGAGGGAAGGGTAGAGTAGGGATGATTCAGGGAAGTAGGGAGAGGCTGAATATACAGCTTTTTGCAAATCAGAGGCTCTCCAGGAAGCCCAGGATGTGATCCTGGAGAGAAGCAGCTGGGTAATGGGTACTGGAAACTTGGAGCTTCCCTCGCTCTGTGTCCTTCGGCCAGTGGTACAGCCTCTCTGGCCTCCACGTCCTTCAGTTCAATGACTGTTCAGATCCTCTCCCTTCCACCTTGACATGTGGATGTGGGATTCCAAAAGGTGGAGAGGCTGCAGGCTAATTCCTGGGCATCATGTGGGCCTTCCCTCTACTCTGTTTGCCAGGCATGTGGTTGGGCAAGGGTGTGAGGTAGGCCTGGCAGTGCAGGGGTGGGGGCACAACTGTGGGAGGAGGCTCCTGCCAGATGTGCTGGCTCTCCGACCTGAGGTCGGCCTGCTTTCTGCTCCTTGGCCCGGGGCCTCTCTGACTGCCTGACTTAGGCATTCTCTTGGGGGGGGTGCCCACATTCCTGCCATTTTCAGAGCCTGACTCTCTGTCCACTTTCAAAGGGCTCCTTGAGGTTAGCATTCAAGGCCCACTGGGTCAGTGGGTCAGGTTGCAAGGCTGGCTTTGCCAGACCAGAGCATGGGACCCAGCCCCTTCATGGGCAACACCACCTCCCACTCTGCCCTCCCCTGGAGCTGCACTCCTCTTTCACAAACAACAAGAGTATGGGGACAGCGGGCCAGACGGTGACAGCACCAGAGTGAATGAGAAGAGGAAGCGTGCGCCACCAGGCAGGCCTGCTTTAGGAAACGTACCCCAGAGGCCCAGACTTGCCACAGTCGGTCAGCTGCTGGGGTGGTGATCAAGGGTAGTGGCCCCAAGGAGTCAGGCCCCATTCTTTCCAGTGGGATCAGAGCCCCGTGAGCACCTGGCCCCAGGGCTGTGTCTGGTGGAGGTTATCTCCTATAACCCAGCCTTCCTTGCAGCCTGCCTATCTGACTGGAGCTGGGCCTTGCTGGCCCTGCCACCATGAGAAATGGGACTCAGGGGAACTATGGAGTCCGGCTGGGTACGGGGCAGCCTGAATGTGCTTTCTTGGTCCAGCAGGAGCGAGGATTGGCTCGGAATCACATGGGGTGGGGGGTGGGTTGTCTTGTGCCTGGCTTGCCCCTGGGCTATGCCCTCCCCATGTATCCCTAGCCCCCTCCCCTGCCTGAACCCCTGGTTATTCTGGGAGCTTTTAGCTACCACTTAGTCAGCCACTAATGCGTCAGGCTGGGTAGTGAGGGGGGAGACACGGTGCCAGACGGTGCTCCTTTTAGACAGGCAGGATGGGAAGCAGGGGGAGCCAGGAGGTGGGGGACGCCAGAGGATGGGGAGGCATTTTCCACTCCTGGCCCTGCTCGTAGAGTTCAGGCAGCAGGGGAGAGTGATGGGCAGTGGGTCAATGTGTCCTTGGACAGGCTGCATCTTCCCTCCCCCATCACACGTGGGCCTCAGCTCACCTTCCCGATTCTTCTCTCATTAGGACTGTGCCAGGCTGCAGCGCATGGCCTCTGCCCTCTGTACAGCCACCTTCCCTACCTTTGCTCAGGCTGTGTCCCCTGCCTGGCATTCCCTCCCTGCCTGTTCTGGGCCCATCCAGCTTTTATCTACCTCTCCTCTCTCTTTGAGTTCATAAAGCAGCAAAAAGAAAATGTTCAGGGATATGACACGTACTCTCTTGGCCTGGCCTTTTAGGGGCAGCCCCTGGCCTTGCTCAGCCCCTTCCTGTGCAGAGACTCGAGGCCTGGCCCTGATGGCTTGGTGCTGCCTTCACTTCCAGGCAGCCCTCCTGCCCCTGAGCCCCCAGCCCCCGCTCCTGCCAACCTAAACAAAGCTTCCTTTCATGTATTCATCGAGCTGCTGCTGCTCGACACTTCCCGGGCACAATCAGGCCTTTTGAGGGCCTCGGGCGGTGCGGGAGCCCAGGCCGGGGCTGGGCTGGAGAATGGGCCAAGGCCTTGTCCTGGGGCTGAGCTGGTGTCATTCCCTCTAGCCCATATGCATCACCAAGAAGTGAGCTGGGAGGGGCAGGAACCTGGGGGTCACGGGAGGCCGTGCTCCTGGGCTCCTGTTCGTTTTCCTGCAAAATGGGACGAACAGTCCCTGCCTTCCTCTGCCCTAGCCATTGTGGCTAGGATTTGAAGGGAACTGGGCTCAGGCTTGCAGATCCGCATGGGATTGTCCTGGCCCTAGTGCCGCAGCTCCTACCCAGGGGCCAGCAGCCCTCACCCTCCCTTCATGTCTTCAGCAGATACTTTGTGGGCAGCCCTGTGGTCCATGCTAAGACAATTTTGCTGGGGAGCTGTGGAAGCTTTCTGTGGTGCGGCTGTCTGACCCCTCAGATGTGTTCCCAGAGTAGGGCTAGGCCTCCCCCTCAGACCTTACTCTCCGGGACCCAGCCATGCCTCGGCCATCAGGGGCCGTCAGGCTCGACTCCCTAGGGCAGGGCTGCTTTCCTCTTCTCTTCAACAGCCCTGCAACTACTAGACGAGACCCCACCCCCTAGCCCAGGGTCGTATCTGGTGCCTCTTTCCCCTTGAGTAGTTGTACCAAATTGGCCTTGCTGGCTCCCTTGGAGACCTGGGCCTGTGGCCTTGGTGCAGGTGTGGGGCTAAGGTGACTGATGGAGGTGGCTAGCACAGTCTGACGGCTGGGACTTTTCTGCTTTGACTCCCAGGGGCTATGGATCTCGGGTCCTAGCCCAGCATCTCCAGTTGCAGACATGCACCTTTTCGTGACTGCCAGGCTGGCTATTGGGGGATGGGAGGGGAGCGGGAGGGGAGTTGGGGCTGCAGACTGTCTGGATTCCAGGCTGGGCCATAGGGGATGGTGGCTACGGCTTGGGCTGCGGGTGGAAGGGGAGTCATGGGAGCTGAGTCGGGAATACTGTGTCTGTGACCCCAGCACTCTAATTCTATCCCAGGAAGGGAGGGGGAGCAGGGCAGCACCCAAGACCTGCCAGTTTTCCCTCCCTCCCTCCCACTGAAGTGCCAGTACCTTTCAGCCCTTGCTCTGCACATCTGGGGCCTACAGGGAGGGAGGCTTGGGGGCCAGGGAGGGCTGATATCCCCGGAGCTGTTCAGTTGGGCTGTTTATGATGTGCACCAGGAGAACTACACCACCCAAGGACAGTGAGCTCAGCATTTCTGTGGCCTGCCTTGCTCCTGAGAGCTGATACTCCACCTTTGGACAAGCTGATCTGTCCTGCCTGCTGATGTGACCTTGGCATGTCTCCCAGGGTACCTCAGCATTCTCCTCTGCACAGTGCACCAGGCCACAGAAGAGGTGAAGAATGCTCACTTCCAGGGGTGACCTGACCGTGAAGGGATGTTTCTTAAAGAATGGAGGTGTGGTTGCACAGTGTGTGGTCCAGCTGCTCCATACCCCCGTTAATGCAGAATCAATATGGCTCCAATGGGAGTAAGAGGGATCGGGGGCAGAGTTGAGGAAATGGTAGTTTTTTTTGGTCAGAACTGGAGCTTGGGTGTCACTGCCAAGCTGGCTGCCCCAGAGTTTCCTGCAGCTGGAAAAACAGTGGTCAGACCCAGTTCCTGGGTGAGGCCCCGGCTAGTCAGAGGGGAAGATGCTGGCTGTGGCTGATTGCTGGGGGCACAGCCACAGGCCATCCCATCCCTATAATTTACTCCTACAACCAGGACAACCTCAGTAGTGTCACTGGAGATGAGACATCTCCCCAGAGACAGTGGCTGCAGTCAGTTTCTTTTTTGGGGAAAATTTTTCCAGTCAGCCCTTCTGCTGAAAGGCCCAGGCTGTGCTCTGTGAAGGTCCCCCTGTCCCAGAGTTGCTGGGGAGGGAGAGCTGATCTTTACCCCCAGGAGAGCTAACATCTCCGTGGGTGAAACCAGGCCAGAGTGGGCCGTGGTGCAGAGTCCAGCTTGGTAGGCAGGAGTATAGGCTCTGGTTCAGAATCTGCTACTGACCTGCTTCCATGTGCCCTTGGGCTGCCCCTCCCTTGGCCTCTGTTTTCCCATCTGTGAAATGGGAGGGAGTAGATGTTGAGGTTCCTTTCCTCCTTTAGTCTAGTGCTCACTAAGGGGCTGGGGAGGGAGCAGGAGGGGTTGGAGAGGGATTCCTGAAGGAGGAGAAGGGATTCTGAGCATTGTGATTCCTCGGAACCTAGACTCCAAGGGGGGTGCTTGGAGGCCCTGCTGCCTGCTGAAAGGCCTGGGGTCGGGGGGCACCACTTGCTTTGGCTTAGGGCAACAGAAAGCCTCCCAGAGCATAGCCAAGGAGCCCTGGTCCTCCTGCCGGAGCCCAGCCCCTCAAGAGTGTGTGCCAGAGGAGGGGGTCTGTTCCCCCAAGAGGTCCCTAAATCCTGCCCCATTCTGTAGTCACACACACTGTGAAGGAAGGAGAGGCTGCCACACTAGGGGAGGGGCCGTGCTGTAGGTAAGGACAGCTGGTTGCTGGAGCCCCCCAGAGGATCTCTTACTTCTCCTGTCCTTGGCTCTCTGCGTCTGGGTGCCACCCCAGCCCAGAGCTTGTCTGAGGCCCTGCCAGGACGCTGAGCACAAAGCACTGGTTGTCAAGCAGGTTCCGGTGTGCCATGTGGAGGGGACCCAGAGTCTTCTCTCTTGGGACCTGGCTTCAATGTTTCTACTAATTGTCTCCTCCTCAGGTCATGTAGGGCAGGACCGGGTGGACTTTGGCCAGACTGAGCCGCACACGGTGCTTTTCCATGAGCCAGGCAGCTCCTCCGTGTGGGTGGGAGGACGCGGCAAGGTCTACCTCTTTGATTTCCCCGAGGGCAAGAACGCATCTGTGCGCACGGTGAGCCTCTCTCCCCCAATGCCCCACCACCCTCTTATCTCCCCTCTAGCCCTGCCGAGGGGCCTCAGGGAATCCGTGGGAGCTGGCATCTCTTCCTAAACTGCCCCCACCTCCGTATCCTATAAATGGCTCCTGGGGGAGGCTCCCTAAAGGTAGTCCAGATTGAAGTGGGGAGCTGGGGCGGTGTGGAGAAAAACAGGAGCTAATGGGCCTGGCCAGCTGGGCAGCGCTGCTGCAGAAAGCCCAGGCTGGAAGCTGGGCCCCAGAGCCCATGGCTGGTCTTCTGAACCCTCTGGGCCTCAGCTCTGGATATGAGACCCTGTTTGACCTCAGGTAGATCACTTACCCTCTCAGAGCCCCATTTGCTCATCTGTCAGATGAGAATTGGTTGCTTCCTTTGGGGCTTATCCTGAGGCTGTGTGGAAAGCATTTCAGGGGCATCTCACTCCTGACAGAGTGAACTAATGCTTCTCCCCTTCCCCCAGGTGAACATTGGCTCCACAAAGGGGTCCTGTCTGGATAAGCGGGTGAGTCGGGGAAGGAGTATGGAGGGATCTGAGCCACTTGGTAAAGGGAGAGGAGACCCTGAGGGTCTAAGGAAGGAAGCATGGCCCTGCCCTGTGAGACCCAGACTGATGGGGAGACGTGGTCCTCTGTGCTTAGGGGATGGCATCAGCTGCACCCACTCTGGGCTGTCCTGGGAGGCTGTCACCTATGCTCAACCCTTCCGACACCTTCTTCCCTGATCCTGGGGGTCCTAGTGCTAGACCTGCCAGGGCCTTCCAGCAACCAATTTCTCTCCTCCCTTCTCTCTTACCCGGGCAGGACTGCGAGAACTACATCACTCTCCTGGAGAGGCGGAGTGAGGGGCTGCTGGCCTGTGGCACCAATGCCCGGCACCCCAGCTGCTGGAACCTGGTGAGAAGGCTGCTCCCCATGTGCCTGATTAGCTCGCCTTCTACTGGGTGGGCTTCTGCCCCTCATAGTGGGAAGGAGATGGCGAGACTCCAATGCTGCCCTTGTCCTGGGAGGATTGGGCCCCTGGCCGAGAAACTGGCCATCATGGGAGGCAGTGGCTGTGGGATTACGTGACCATCCAACCCTCTGGATCTCCCACAGGTGAATGACACTGTGGTGCCACTTGGCGAGATGAGAGGCTATGCCCCCTTCAGCCCGGATGAGAACTCCCTGGTTCTGTTTGAAGGTAGGGCACTGCTGGAGCAGGCGCCCCAGGGGGAAGCTTCTGAACTGGGCTGGGAGAGGGGTGGTCAGCTCCTTGTCCAGTGTCTGGAGGAGGGACTTCCAGGAGCTGCCTGCCCTTACTCATGCCCCCCTCCCACCATCCCCAGGGGACGAGGTGTATTCCACCATCCGGAAGCAGGAATACAATGGGAAGATCCCTCGGTTCCGCCGCATCCGGGGCGAGAGTGAGCTGTACACCAGTGATACTGTCATGCAGAGTGAGTCAGGCTCTGACTGGGCTGAGGGTGGACCAGGGGGTGTGAGCACCTAAGGTGGCAGATGGGATCTTGATGTTTCTGGGAGGGCTGCCTGAGGGCCGCTGGGGCCATGCAGGAAAGCAGGACCTTGGTACAGGCCTGAGGAGTTAGGGTTGGCTGGGGACAGAGGAACAGACAAGGTGTAGCAGTGGGATGGGCCCAGCCCTCTTTGGGAACACAAACAGAGGGAGCCCCAGACCCAGCGCAGGGTCCCCAGGAACCAAAGTTTATCCTCTGCTGAGTTCATGTGGAGGCAGCCCCCAACTCCCTCCTCATTAGGGCTCTGCCAGTTGGGCAGAAGTGACATAGGGGCCCCCAGGGACCTTCCCTCAATCCCCAGGCATGAAGTCATTGCTCCTGGGCTGATGACATCTTTGTAGGAGGAGGGCAAAACAGGTGTGGGGTGGAAGTGCAGAGCCTGGAGCCCCTGGGGGCGTTGGACCTGATGTTCTGAGTCCTCTTCCAGATCTGATTTGCCATGGTTTGTGCAGACCCGAAGGAGAGAGGAGAGGGTGCAGGGTTGGGGTGGTCTCCCAGGCAAGCTTCCCAGCTTTACGCCCACTCGCCTCTGTCCCTGGCAGACCCACAGTTCATCAAAGCCACCATCGTGCACCAAGACCAGGCTTACGATGACAAGATCTACTACTTCTTCCGAGAGGACAATCCTGACAAGAATCCTGAGGCTCCTCTCAATGTGTCCCGTGTGGCCCAGCTGTGCAGGGTGAGCAGGGGCATGAGGGCTGCTGGCTGCATATCTGTGTGTGAATAGGTCTGAGTGAGGGTGAGTTCTGTGTGTCTGTGTGCATGTAGAAGTTGTGCGGATGTAGGAGTGGGTCTGTCTGGGACTGTGGGAGTAGCTGTGTGTACATGGAGCGTCACGTGTCTGTGTGTGGGTAAAGGTGGCTGAGCTCCTGTGCACAGATGATGGCATGTGAGCATGTGAGAGTATGATGGTGTGGGTGTGTGTGTGTTTTGCCTGTGTGAGTGTGCTGTGCCATGTGTGTGGGTGTGTGAGTCAGTAAATGTGTGTCTGAGTCCATCTGCTCTGTGGGGACCTGGCACTCTCACCTGCCCTGACCCCGAGCACCGTTGGTCCTGGGCTCTGGCTCAGCCAGGCCTGCTGACTGGAGTCTCATCTGGAGACCTGCCCTGAGTCCTGGGGCACCCCTGGCAGGTCCCGGCCCCTCACAGCCTGCCTTCTCCTCTGGGCCCAGGTGCTGATATTGCTGGCAGTGGTTTCCTGGAGGGTATGGGGAAGCCCGGGCCGGTGCTGAGGGGCCTCTTCTCACCTCTACCTTTCCAGGGGGACCAGGGTGGGGAAAGCTCACTGTCAGTGTCCAAGTGGAACACTTTTCTGAAAGCCATGCTGGTATGCAGTGACGCTGCCACCAACAAGAACTTCAACAGGCTGCAAGACGTCTTCCTGCTCCCTGACCCCAGCGGCCAGTGGAGAGACACCAGGGTCTATGGTGTTTTCTCCAACCCATGGTGAGTGGCCCTTGTCCTGGGGCCGGGGCTGGCATTGGTTCAGTGTCCAGTAGGGACAGGAGGCCTTGGGCCCTGCTGAGGGCCTGCCTGGTGTGGCATGAGCAGGGGCTGCAGGCTCAAGAAGCGAGGCTGTTGCTGCGTGTGGGGTAGGGGGACAGCCAGTGCAATGTGTGTACCGTCGTGAGTGAGTCTGCACTCATGGGTGTGTGTGCATGCCCTATATGTACACTCATGACTGCACTTGTGCCTGTGTGTCCCGCCACCTGTGTGTGCCCAGAGTGGACACTGGGCCTGGGAGGAAGCTGCTGAAGCATCTCTCGGGGAGCTGGGTGCTATTACACCCGCTCAGGCACTGCCTGAGCCTGGTAATTCACACTTCTTAATCATTCTCATTGATTGAAAACACAGCAGGCAAAAGTGTTGGGTGTGTGTGGGGAGAGTTAGGGATAGAGTGGAGGAAGCCAAGACCCTGCTCTGTGGCTCCTGGGTGGGTGGGGCTGCACCGGCTGGGAAGAGGTTGGAGGTCTGGCCTCCTGGGGCATCAGCATCCCACAGCCTGTGCCCAGGGAGGGTTAGAGAACTGCTCAGCCCATGTTGGGGTTCCTCCTGCCTTGGGGTTGGGTAGAGCAGATGGCCTCTAGACTCAGTGATTCTGTAACAGGATACAAGGTTGTGATTTTAGATTGCAGCACAAAGAAATTAGGCTGAACTCCTTCTCTCCTTCCTCCCCGCCATCCCTCCCCATTTTCAGGGGTGTTTGGTAACTCAGTGCCAGGCACAGAGCTGGCCTGGGGGAGCAGAGGTAGATGGGTGGGTTCTGGGCCCCCCATTGAGCTGGTCTCCATGTCACTGCAGGAACTACTCAGCGGTCTGCGTGTATTCCCTCGGTGACATTGACAAGGTCTTCCGCACCTCCTCACTCAAGGACTACCACTCAAGCCTTCCCAACCCTCGGCCTGGCAAGGTGAGCGTGACACCAGCTGTGGCCCAGGCCCCAGCCCTCCTTCTGTCTCACCTCCCACCACCCCACTGACCTGGGCCTGCTCTCCTTGCCCAGTGCCTCCCAGACCAGCAGCCGATACCCACAGAGACCTTCCAGGTGGCTGACCGTCACCCAGAGGTGGCGCAGAGGGTGGAGCCTATGGGGCCCCTGAAGACGCCATTGTTCCACTCTAAATACCACTACCAGAAAGTGGTCGTCCACCGCATGCAAGCCAGCCACGGGGAGACCTATCATGTGCTTTACCTAACTACAGGTGAGAGGCTACCCCGGGACCCTCAGTTTGCTTTGTAAAAATGGGCATGAAAGGTATAAGGAATAATGTAGTTAACATCTAGTTGGACCTTTACGTGTGGAAGGAATAATTGAGTGACTAGAATTGTGGGGGGTTAATGTGTGTGGGTGTGGAAGAGTCAGGCAGGGAGAGCTTCCTGGAGGAGGTAGGGGTCAGAGGGGAAGGGGATGGGAGAAAAGAAAGCATTGGGATTTGGAGGCGGAAATCTGGAGAGTCTGAGCAAAGCCAGGTGCACCTTTGGTCCAGATGTCTGACTCAGGGAAGAAGATGGTAGGAAGAGATGTGGCAAATGAGTAGGAGGGGCCTGAACCACAGAGATCCTGGTCTCTGCCAGGCAGAATGAGGGATTCAGGGCCTGCGCCTGTCTTTGGGATTGTGCAGGTGAGAGGAAACATTTGAGGAGTTGGTGGGACACAAATTAGGCATGAGGAAGGAGTTCCAGGGGCAGAGGCTTTGCCGTCTCACAGAGATCAGGGGCAGCTTCTCCTCTTCCCTGGAGTAGGCCCCGCCGGGGGAAGCTGGGTGGAATGCCCTGGGAGATGCTTCTGCATTCTGGAAAGCCACAGGACACAGAGGAGCCAGTCCTGAGTTGGGTTTGTGGCAGTTTCCCATGCCAGCTGCCTTCCTTGAGACTGGAAAGGCCCTCTAGCACCTCTGGGGCCATTTGATTCAGGCCCAAGCGCCCATCCTCAGTTGTTCACATTCTCCATGTGATTTCCTGTTGCTGCTTCACCTTGGAACTATCTCAGCTTTGGTGACCTTGTAGGAAACTGGAACCCCAGCGCCATTGTTTGGCTCCTGGAAGCCTTGGGGAGAGGAATTTCCCACAGGGCAGGACCTGGGTCCTGAGTCCCTGACTTTTTACCCCGCATTCATTCCAGCTGCATCCTTGGGCCCCTGTCCTTGCTTGGCTTCTGTAGTGGCTGGCACAGCTGTTGTGGTCAGCCAGGGATGGCACTGGGGAGCAGAGGAGGAGAGGTCACACAGTGCGGGACTGGGAGCAGGAGCTAGGACAAGGAAGGCTGGACTTGGGTCATGGATTCCCTTCCTGCAGACTTGGGAGGTGAGCACACTTGAGTGATTAGGGAAGGTGTTTTGGTTCTCTCTGAGGGCCGTGCAGGAGGCCACATTTTGCAGCCTGCAGCATTCATATTGGAGATAGATTAAAAAATAGAGCTTTCTGAGTCCTCTGCAGAGAATGGGAGGCTCTCACAACTGGGAGACGTATTGGCTCTTTTCCTGAGAATTTTGCCAAGGGGTTGCTGTTACTGGGGCTGGTTTGGAAGGAGGTACAGGGCAGTATGTCTGTGAAGGCAGTGGCTAGGGTGGGGACTTATCAGGCCCAAGGAGCATCTGGCCACATCTCAGAGTCCACAGATGAGGATCACAGACGTGTAGAGGAAATGTCCTAGGCAGGCGATCATCTGACTGCTTTTTTGGGGCAGGCGATGCCCTGGGAAATTGGGAGGGAGGGAGAGAGGGAGGTAGGCTATTCTAGAAACTGGGACAGCAGTTGAGGTAGGATTGGGAGGACCAGGGGTCAGGATGCCCATTGGTCCCTAATTGTGAACAGAGAGAGCATTGGTCTAGGAGGCAGGCAGCTCGGTTCTAAGACCTTGGGAACTCTTGATTTAGAATCCAAGATCCTTTTTAGATCTAAGATTTTATAAAATTAAGATATCCCCTAAGACCAAATGCAATGCGGAGTCCTGAATTGGATCCTAGAACAGAAGAAGGACATTTGTGGAAAAACTAGTGAAATCCAAATAAAGTCTGTAGTTTTGTTAATAGTAATGCACCAATGTCAGTTGCCTAGTTGTGACAAATATACCGTGGTTATGTAAGATGGTAACATTGGGGGAACTGGAGAAGGGTAGATTGGAGCTCTCTGTACTATCTTTGCAACTTTTCTGGGAAATCTAAAATTACTCCAAAATAAAAAAATGTATTTAAAGTAAATATATTCCCTAAGAGTCCAGGAGACAGGGGAGTTGTAGAAGCAGCTGAGTGGTTGGGTGCTGACAGATTTGGGTTTCAACTTGGTCTCTGCTGCTCATCAGCTCTGTGACCTTAAGCAAGTGGCTTAGCCTTTCTGAGCCTGATTTCCTTATCTGTGGAGTGAGGAAGATGACAGCTACCTCGCAGGGCTGTGGAGGGTTAAATGAGGTGATGCATGGACAGTAGCCACATTGTCCTTGCTGGTGTGGGGCTCCTGCTTCTGTTCTTCCTGTGCAGCCTTGGGAATGTTGGAGGCCGTATCCAGGGACCCCTGGACCTCCCAGGATGGCCTCTCTGGACCAGCCTTGGAAGGTTCTGGGCTGCCCTTAGGCTCCCACATTCCTCCCCAGTCACGCTCTCCTCATCCTGCCCACCCCAGTCCCGTGACCCTTGCCTGAGCTGTGACTTCCCACCCCTCCCCGGCTAGAGGGAGGCTGCCCGGCCCCACAGTGGGGCTCCCGCCCACTGATCCTCTGCCCACCACACACAGACAGGGGCACCATCCACAAGGTGGTGGAGCCGGGGGAGCAGGAGCACAGCTTCATCTTCAACATCATGGAGATCCAGCCCTTCCGCCGCGCAGCTGCCATCCAGACCATGTCGCTGGATGCTGAGCGGGTGAGCCTCCCCCCACTGCATCCCATGGTCTATGCAGTGACCGCAGCTGAGGACAGGGCTCCTTTGCATGTGATTTGTGTGCTCTTTTAAGAGCTTCTAGGCCTTAGGGCCTGGACGCTTAGGACTGAGTGTGGGGTGGGGCCCAGGCCTGACGCAGTCCTGCTGTCCTTCCAGAGGAAGCTGTATGTGAGCTCCCAGTGGGAGGTGAGCCAGGTGCCCCTGGACCTGTGTGAAGTCTATGGCGGGGGCTGCCACGGTTGCCTCATGTCCAGAGACCCCTACTGCGGCTGGGACCAGGGCCGCTGCGTCTCCATCTACAGTTCCCAACGGTACGTTGGCCAGGATCCCTCATCCCTGGGAGAAGGTAGGCGTGGGAGAGGGGGAGGTGGTGTTGGGCTGGAGGAGGTGGCAGTACTGGGCCTTTCTGGTGGGAACCTCCTCTCTGCTGGAACTGCACTGGGGTGAGGACAGGAGGGCCAGGTCTGCAGCCTTGTATCTGCTGAGCCTCTTTTGTCCTTCCCACTCCAGGTCAGTGCTGCAATCCATTAATCCAGTTGAGCCACACAAGGAGTGTCCCAACCCCAAACCAGGTACCTGATCTGGCCCTGCTGGCGGCTGTGGCCCAATGAGTGGAGTATGGCCCTGCCCTGATTGTCCTGGTCTGAGGGAGACATGGCCTTGTCCTGTGGGCCCCAGGCACATGGGGCAGGATACAGTCCTGCCAAGGGAGCCCTCTTGGTGGGATGAGCGAGATGGAAGAACAAAGGAGGAAGCTGAGGGCTGGGTTCCCCATGTTCATTCAGAAGCCTTGTCCTGGGATCCCAGTCCATGGGGAGGACACATCCTTCCCTGGAAGCTCTCGGTCCCTCCTCATGGCTGCTTTCCCCTGCCTCCCCAGACAAGGCCCCACTGCAGAAAGTTTCCCTGGCCCCGAACTCTCGCTACTACCTGAGCTGCCCTATGGAATCCCGCCACGCCACCTACTCATGGCGCCACAAGGAGAACGTGGAGCAGAGCTGCGAACCTGGTCACCAGAGCCCCAACTGCATCCTGTTCATCGAGAACCTCACGGCGCAGCAGTACGGCCACTACTTCTGTGAGGCCCAGGAGGGCTCCTACTTCCGCGAGGCTCAGCACTGGCAGCTGCTGCCCGAGGATGGCATCATGGCTGAGCACCTGCTGGGCCATGCCTGTGCCCTGGCCACCTCCCTCTGGCTGGGGGTCCTGCCCACACTCACTCTCGGCTTGCTGGTCCACTAGGGCCTCCCAAGGCTGGGCATGCCTCAGGCTTCTGCAGCCCAGGACACTAGAACGTCTCACACTCAGAGCCGGCTGGCCCGGGAGCTCCTTGCCTGCCGCTTCTTCCAGGGGACAGAATAACCCAGTGGAGGATGCCAGGCCTGGAGACGTCCAGCCGCAGGCGGCTGCTGGGCCCCAGGTGGCGCACGGATGGTGAGGGGCTGAGAATGAGGGCACCGACTGTGAAGCTGGGGCATCGATGACCCAAGATTTTATCTTCTGGAAAATATTTTTCAGATCCCTCAAACTTGACTAAATGTAGCGATGCTCCCAGCCCAAGAGCCCATGGGAGAGCTGGGACCCCATCTCTGGACCCTGGGGCTGAGGCCTGAGTCCTTCTGGACTCTTGGTACCCACATTGCCTCCTTCCCTTCCCTCTCTCATGGATGGATGGCTGGTGTTGCTGAAGACCCAGGGCTACCCTCTGTCCAGCCCTGTCCTCTGCAGCTCCCTCTCTGGTCCTGGGTCCTACAGGACAGCCGCCTTGCATGTTTATTGAAGGATGTTTGCTTTCCGGACGGAAGGACGGAAAAAGCTCTATTTTTATGTTAGGCTTATTTCATGTATAGCTACTTCCGACTGCATCTGTATGAAAATACCAAAACTACATGCTGGGGGGGTGGGAAAGGGAGGGGCTGGGAAGGGATGGGTTGGGGAGGGGGGTGATCCCAGTCTGAGGCTCCCGGGGATGAGATAAGAGTCTGGAGACGGGCATGGGTTCTTGGAGAGTGGCATGAGCTGGCTCTGCCCTGGGAGCCCGGTCTGAGGGGGATGTTGTTTTAGCCCCCAGTGTTGGGGGTGGTTATGGGAGGGGGTGGGGTGAGAGAGACAAGGGAGAATGAAGGAGAAAACTGAGCCGTAGGTTCACCGTGTTCATTTAGAAGGACGAGCCGGGTCCTCAGGGGGAGGTTCCAGGACTCTGCCCTTGGCGTTGGGGGTTGGGGGGCGGGGGGCCTCCTCCCTTCCCCTCAGCCCCCTTCCCCAGGGGCTGTGCTTCCATGCTCCTAGCCTCCCACCTTCGCTCAGGACATGTTATAACTTAGGCTAAACTGTGAAAATTCCGGTGGGGATGGCCTGGACCGAGCTCTCCAGGCAGGCGGCCCTGCCCCTAGCCCTGTCCATCCATTTCAGTGGGGAGCTGGGCCCTTCTCCAGCTGTGTCTGGCCGCCCAGGGCAAGGGCTGGGGCCAGCGGCCTTCCAGCTTTGGCCCCTGCACCTCTTCTCAATGCACTTTAATAATGTAACATATTACTAATAAACGAGCTATTTATTTACCTGCGCCTGTTCCTTGCCTGCAAAGCTGTCCTGGTCAGGGGGTGAGGGTGGGGGCTCCTGTTTATTATTCGCCACCCCCTGGCTACGTGAGCATCACACACATTCTTGCATGTCCTGATTAGGGCCCAGGAGCCAGCTTAGCAGGGCTGTAGCTAGTGAGAGGCAGGAATGGGGACCTGAACCCACGACTCCTCAGCAGCGTGCTGCTTGCCCAAGTCTTGACCCCAGAGCCCCAATAGCACCTGCACCCCTTTTCCCCATTCCCAGCGTCCACCTCCCACCACTTTCCCTGGGAGGCCTGGCCTGGGCCATGCTAGAAACAGCCTCAGGATTCCCTGCCTTCAAGGGGCAGTTCTGGAGGGCAAGCTGATCAAATGCGGGCCTGTGGGATGGTGTAGGCTTGAGTGTGTGTGCAGGAGGCTGGTGCTGCCTGAGGGGATGAGGGAATGGGATTTGCTCCAGGCAGGGTAGGGGTCTGGGTGAGGGTTGGAGAGTAGGGAGGGAGCTGTGGGGAGGGTTTAGGAGTGATGAGGTGGGATTTGAGTTGTAGAAACTCAGGGCTCCCTCCAAGATCAAGTAAATAGGTTTTAGAACACATACGTTTGTGCAGGAAGGAGCCTCTGAGGCTGGGGTGGAAGGATGCAGGGGAATTAGGAGGCTGTCCAGTGGCAGGTGGAGGTCAGGATGAGGGCAGTGGCTCTGGGATGAAGGGCAGGGACAGTAGGGGGAACTGCAGATAGAAGTCCAGATGTCCCCCCAGAGGCCTCACCTCCCCCTTGTTCCCTTCTCTCTGTCCCCTGTCCCTGGAGGCAAGGACCTAGGCCTTTGGGGTCTGCTAGGTGTTTTTCCTGAGCAGTGACTACTGGAGGGGTCCGTGGCAGACTTGGGGCAGTTGACTTCTCTGTCTGAGCCCAGCTTCTGGTTGGCTCTGGCAGACCCCACAGGATTGGAATCGCCCCCGCCCACAGCGCTCCCTCCCACTTCAGTTTGCTCTGCACTTTCATAGCCAGCCCATTCCTGAGGATTCTCCCCATCCTTTTCTCCCTCAACGCTCAGCGTGCCCCGGGGAACCAAAGCCTCAGCAGGTACACAGGAACAGGGGTCTCTGGGAGTTTGGGGAACCCAGAAGAGCCCTGGGTGACTGGGGCAGAGACCTAGGGCTGCTGCCACAATTTGTGGTCCTGGGCAGACCCTCGCCTTTCCCGAGCCTCATTTCTCTCCTGTGTAAAAGGCAGGGCTGGACCTGGGCTTCTGTGGACCCCTTTCCTGTACATCTTGTCTGTCCCAGTCTGTCCGTATTCCAGTGGACAGCCAAGCATCAGCAGCAGGACGGGGGCTTCACAGGCTCCTGCTCAGCAAGCTGGAGGCTGGTGGCAAAGCAAAGGATGGGAGTGAATTCCAGCCCCAAATGGGCTGAGTGGCAAATGGAGAAAGTGTGGACTTAAGCCTTGGTCCCTCCTGGAGTGCTGGTGGTCTCCAGTGAGTTCCCTGTCCTCTCTGGGCCTCAGCAGCCTGCCTCTTTCCAGAGATGCTCTTGGTACTCTGATGGGTCCATGGCAGGGGATTTGAGTGACGGAACCCACTCTTTTGTCTCTGTGGAGGCACCAGGAGAGGCTGGGCTGGGAGGGAAGCCGTGTGCATTAAGGCATGAAATGAGCCCATGTAAATTCCGTGTAAATGAGCCAGCAGGGAGGAGGCCAGCCAGGCACAAGCCTCCTGCCCTGTTTTCCCCACTGGACAAGCAGCACAGCAGGCCTCTGGCTGGCGGTGTGTGGGCAGGACGGTGAGGCTGGGCCCAGGTGGTGGGAGGATCTGCTCTAGCCATAACCACACGATATCCACGGTGCCAGCACTGGCTTCTTGAGGGCCAGGACAGGGACAGGAGCCAGGCCACGGGCAGGAGCCAGGCCCATCCTTCTGGGCTCTCTTGTGCATTCTCGTTGGGAAGGAGGAAGAGGGATGAGACTGAAAACTCAACTCTTCTGGGGAAAGCAGCTGGGAACTGGAGATTTTGTTCTGCCTCCCTCCTACTTTAGGAATGTAGAGTCACTACAGTTTATCCCCCGTCCACATGTCCTGTCATCCTCTCTCCCTGAGGGAAGGCTGCTGTGTCCTCTTGTCTCTCTGCTACATCAAATCATTTAACAGCTCCCTGCACCTGCAGACTGATCAGTCTGGATCCAGCATTCATGGCGCCGCTATCCCTTCCCATCTCTCCTCAGCCTTCTACCTTCCTTTGCTGGAACCACTCTATGCATTTGCTCCTGGGATTCCCTCCCCTGGAATGCCAGGAGGAGGATGCTCCCTGGCAAAGATTTCAGAATGACCTGGAATTCTCCAGAGGAATCCTGGATCCCCCCCCTATACTAATGCCTCAACCTGTTTACTCCTGATCTTTGGGAGGGTGCACCTGGAAGCAAACTCTGGGGTCCGAGGTCCCTGGGAGAGAAGGCACAGCCCCTGCCCTGGAGACACTCAAAGCCTGGTAGGGAAGGGCAGTGGGCTGGACAGGGACCACAGGGGTGACGGTCCTAGGTGGGAGGTGGGAGCTCAGAGGGGGCACCTAACCCATTGGGCAGAGTGCTCAGGGAAGGCTTTGAGTAGCGCCTTAGAGGATGTGTAGAAGTTCCCCAGGAGGAGAGTGACTGAATGGAAAAGGAATAGCATTTACAAAGGCCTGGGAGTGTGAGAGGGCTGGCTGGAGTAAAATGAGCTCCATGAAGCCAGAAATCCTCATCAGTTTTGTTCACAGCTGTATCTCTAGTACCTAGAACAGTGCCTGGCACATAGTAGGTGCTCAAGCCATTCTTATTGAATGAATGAATAAGATGAGAGAAGGGAGAGTATCTAGAGGGAGACTGGATGACTCCATCAGTTCCCGATCCTGAGAACTAAAGCAAGATCTTTATCCTGCAGACACTAGGGAGCCATTAAAGGATTTTGAGCAGGGATGGGGTAGGTGATAATGATAATAATAATAATGGTGAGGATAATGGGAGCCTGAGATCCATGTTTTCTTACACCCCATTTCTTACACCAAAGACCCACTCCTCACCATTTCCAGGTGTTTGTAGCTCCTTACATGGTCCAATTTTAGCCTCTTGCTAACTGGAAAAGGAAGTGCAGCCATCCTGGCTAGAGTGCCAGACAGGAGGTCTGTAGGCATGGGCCAGTGGAATGGGGCTGAAATGGCTAAATCTGGGGCTCAGGAAACACGTTTATGTCAGCATTGGTTAGCTCTGGGAGGAAGGGACCTTGGGAGAAAAACAAAAACAAAATCCACATTCTCAGGGTCACCAATGGCCATGAGTCAGCTCCCACCAAGGGAAGGAGCACAGAACCAACCTCGGGAGGCCCTGGCCCTCTTAGTATGCCGGGGCCTTTCTGTAGAGTGGTGTTCACACCAGAACCGCTGCGCTCAAACCAAGTCAAGGTCCCAGAACTCTGGCAGTTCCTTCAAGTTGGGCAAAATAAATGAGCTCAGAAGGGCTTAGGTGAACACATCCTTGGGGCTGAGCCTACATCATGGTGGGCACACACATGGCTTGCAGCTTGATTCAGCTCTAGCCTATGCCTGGAGCAGACATTGCTAATCAGTCGTGGCATTCCTTTCCTGAGCTCAGATGAGCAATTTTCTCTAGAACTTGCATTCTCTGGGGGCTACTGGGCACTTGAAATAGGGCTCATCTGAATTGAGATGTGCTGTAAGTATAAAAGACACACTGGATTTTGAAAACATAATATGAAAAAGATGACCTTAAATTTTTACATCAATTACACTTTGAAATGATAATATTAGAGGTCGGGTGCGGTGGCTCACACCTGTAATCCCAGCACTTTGGGAGGCCAAGGCGGGTGGATCACCTGAGGTCAGGAGTTTGAGAGCAGCCTGGCCAACATGGTGAAAACTTGTCTCTATTAAAAATACAAAAATTAGCCGGGCATGGTGGCATGTACCTGTAATCCCAGTTATTCTGGAGACTGAGGCAGGAGAATCGCTTGAACCCGGGAGGTGGAGGTTGCAGTGAGCCGAGATTGCACTATTGTACTCCAGCCTGGGCAACAAGAATGTCTCAAAAAAAAAAAAAAAAAAGGAAATGATAATATTTCAGATATAAGATATAGTTGGCTAGATAAAATGTGAAAATTCCACCTATTTCTTTAACTTTTTTTTTTTTTTAGATGGAGTCTTGCTTTGCAGCACAGAATGAAGTGCAGTGGCAGGACCTTGGCTCACCACAACCTCCGCCTCCCAGGTTAAGCGATTCTCCTGCCTCAGCCTCCTGAGTAGCTGGGATTATAGGCGTCCACCACCACACCCGGCTAATTTTTGTATTTTCAGTAGAGATGAGGTTTCACCATGTTGGCCAAGCTGGTCTCGAACTCCTGACCTCAAATGATCTGCCCGCCTTGGGCTCCCAAAGTGCTGGGATTACAGGCGTGAGCCACCGCTCCTGGCCTCCTTTAACTTTTATCTAGTGTGGCTACTGGAACATTTTAAATTATATGTGTGGCTCATATTGTATTTCTGTTGGACAACACTGCTATGGAATGTCTGCTTTGTGGGGGCAGGGAATTTTGTCTTTTTTTGTTCACAGCTAAATTTCACAGCACTTAGAGTAGCACCTAGCACACAGTAGGTGGTCAATAAATTATTTGTGGAATGCATGAATGGATCCTCACCAGCATTTCTCTTTAGGAGCCACCAGCAATTGATCAGATGGAATGTATTTGCTGCCCCGAGCCTAGCGGACGCCCCACCACAGTGCTAACAACACCCGTTTGTGCTTCTGACTTTAGAGTTCGTGTCACCCTCCTGGGACACTCCTGATGCCCAGTGGGGCAGGTGAAAGTGGACTCGGGTGAATGCACTGCCCTGCTGAGGGTCTTCTAAAAGGGAACTTTTCTGTTCCTTCTGATCAGGAAGCAGGGCAGTGTGCAAATGGTATGGAAATCACCTCTTGTGGGTGTTTGCCTATCTAGGGTGCTGGGGATACTTCCAGTCTGCCTCCTGACCCCAGACCTTGGTCCCTAGAGACAAAAGAGGAAGCTCTGGAGACTTTGAGCTCTGGGGGCAGATTGGGGGAACTGGGGCCCCCTTAGTCTTTCCCCAGCGAATGAGGGCTTGTAGCCCGGAGCATCCTCATCTCTCAATTCAGCAGGAGCCTAAAAATAGTCTGCAGTTTCAGCCTCCCCCACAGCCGCCCGCGCCAAGCGGGGCCCTGCGCCCGGCAGCTCCTCCACAATCCAGACTGTCTGCACAATCTGCCCCAGCCACCGACCCCCATCTCCTCGGCTGCTATCCCATCCTGGCCCCTGAGAACCCTGAGCTCAGCACTCCCTACTGTCAGGCTTGCTGAGGGTCTGCCTCCCACTCTGCCTTTCCTAACAGCCTGGACCCTGACCCCTGGATTTCCAGACTCCATGCTTTGTCCACTCTCGGTTCTGGAGGGGACGCTAGCCAGACACAAGTGGGGTGAAGGTGTTCCAGGTAGTGGAACCAGCACGTGCAAAGCATGGGGTGCGAGAGAGTGCAGCATGCCATGGAAAGGGTGAGCCGAAGGGCTGGGTGCACAGGACGGAGTGAGGGGACCAGACCCAAGTTGGAAGGCAGCACCTCAGGTCTGTCGGCTCCCACCCTACACAGGGACACCCTGGAGTAGATGATGTCTTCGTCCTGCCCACGGTGGAGCAGGGCTACCCCTCGGATCTGGCAGCCTGCAGTAGCTCCGGTGCCACCCACACCTTGTGTAGAGCCCAGAAGGAATGCTCAGGTGCCAGGGCCTGTCTCCCTGTTTTGGGTCTTCCACATCTTTCATTTGTGGGAAGCCCTGGTGCCTTCCGGCTCTGAGCTTCTGCGGTTCCTGCTTGCTCAGCAATGCAGGAAGGCTCCTCAATGAGGTCCAGCAAGGGAAAGTCCTCGAGGCGACCAGTACCTCGGTAGCAGAGCTGGAACCAAACCCTCCATATCCTGATGCCCAGCTGGGACCCGCCCCTTCCCTCCACGTCAGGCAGCCACTGCTGAGGACACATCCTGGTCGGAGCCTGAGATATGGGGCTTGGGGACCTGCCCTGCAGAAGGGTTTCCTGGTGGCAGGAGGGAGTGTGCAGGTGACACTGGTGGCCCATGACGGTTCCACACTCTGAGTGAGCAGGGTCCCAGCTGCAGGAAGTGGTGGCAGCGGAAGTCACAGTCACCTTCCTCTCCTGGGGGCTGGCTTTCGGGGAAGCCAGGGGAAATGCTGAGCTCATGGGCTGTTCTTCCCACAGCTGGTTCCCAAGGTCTCTTCTTGTCCCTGACATCTCTCCACGGCCTCACCACAGGCCTCAGAGGCGGAGTGCCAGCTTGGGCATTACTGTCCCATTAGGCAGAGCAGGTGCAAGGCCAGCCTCTTGCTCTGAGCTACCTGGCCCCTCAGAGCCTGGCCTAGAACCTGGACTCCTGCCTCTTCCCACCTCCACACAACACCCTCCCCCAAGGAAACAGGGGTGGGTGGAATCTAGAAGCTTCTCAGGCGAGGCAAAGGTGTTGGGAAGGCATTAGAACTTGAGGTTTTCTCACCTCCACCAGCCCCTCATTTCCCAGCAGACCTGAGACCTCTTTGGTGTGCATGTCAGCCTGTGACAGGTCAGTCTCAGGACGTTTCCCCCGGCATGGGGCCTGTCAGAGGTGCTCCCCTTCCCCAGCCACCTGAAGAGCCCAGAGTCAATGGGAGCATTCCCGAACCCTGGAAGGCATCCAAGGGATCCAAGCCCATTCCTCAGCTTGAGGAAACGGCAGCCCCTGCAGAGGGCCCTGACTGGCCCTGTGAGTATGGAGGTGGGGCCATCCTAGCCCTGATACATCCTTTCCTGAACCCCACCCCAATCATGGGTATAAACACAGGCAGAACATCAATGAAGTGAGAGGAGAGTTGTCTGCCTTGGCAACCAGCGCCAGAGAAGATGGAATTGTGGCTTGTCTACTTCTCTGGTCTTCTGTTGTTCTCTGTCTCAGTCTCATTCTGTTTCCCGGCTGGTCTCTGTTTCTATTCTCTCTCTCTCTCTGTCTCTTCTTGTTCCTCCTGTTTCTCTCTCTGGCTTGACTTCTTATGCTCACTTACACAAAACTGGCATGCATATATACAACATGCGGGCATATGGGACCACACGTATGACCTGCTCACCCATACACATGTACAGACATGCACATCTGTGCACACAGGCATCCACACAGAATCTTCCCTCTTCAGATCCTGTATGTGTATTCAGAGAAGGGGGCAGTGGTGAAGTTCTCTTTCCATGTGCCCACAGGCTCAGGGAGAACCCACAGCTAATTTCCAGGCTGTTCCTGCCTCCCTGTCACTGGCAACTGGGAGCTTGGAGGAATAGGCTGGTATCCCCACTGATATCTGGGACTCTGGTGGGGATCTCTGGGCCATCATAACCTGCCAGCGAAGAGCGTGAGAGGGGAAGGGGAGTCTCTGGAGGTGAGCAGAGGGGATGAGGCAGGAACATGAGATGTGGAGTTAGCAGTGCGCTGGCCTGGAGGGCTCTCTGGCTCCTTCCCCTCCTGATGCTCTTCCTGGTGGTCCTGCTGAGATGTCCTGTGACCCACCTGAGAGCTGGGGACCAGGGATGACTGGACCACGGGAGGCCCCAGAGGGAGGCGCCTGCAGGGAGGGAAGCCTGGTCAATCATTTGCCCCACCCACAGAAAGCTGGAGGCTGGACGTCCCTAGGGGGGTGGCCATGATGAGAGAGCCTTTGTTCCTGTCCTTTCAGGACAATGGGCCGGATGAGGCCCCACCAGGTACTTGGGTTTCCTGGGCAGATTGGGGCTTTCCTTGAATGCTCAACCTTCCTGGTGTCCCAGGGTTGAGGCAATTGCATGGGAAGAGGGCAGGCAGGAAGCCCTTATGGTCAGTAAGGACCTGTCCTGCCCTGGAGTCTGGGTTCAGTTGGTCATCAGAACATGCACCCCTCCACCACTCTCAGCATGTGGGCCTGCTCTCTGTTCAGAGCAACCCCCTTACTGAGCTACTGTGTGGTGCAGGCTGTGCTGGAAGGAGGCTTGTGAAGGGCAGGTGAGCTAGGGCTGGGCACCAGAGAAGGAGGCACCCCTCTCGCTGCTAGGGCAGGAGCTAGAGCCCCCATGGGCAGGTTCTGGCATGGGGACAGACTCAACAGGAGCCCGGGGATCTTTCTGAAATGTGACACTTGCCTCTACCCTCCTTGCCAGAAAGGGACATTGCCCAGTCACTTGGCTCGGCTTCAGTAAGCAAGTAGTAATAGTGGCGAACAAAAGCCAAATGCATATGTCACGCACCTGCCCGGGACTATTCTGAAACCTTATATGAATTATCTTGGTTAGTTTTCTCACCAGCTGTTTGAGGTCGATACTATTATTATTGTCTCCATTTCATAGTTCAAAGAACTGAGGCTGAGAAAGGGTAAGTAGTTTACCAAAATTTCACAGCAAAAAGATGCATCTAATCTTTGTCCTCAAGAAACAGGAGTTTTACTTTTTCCTTTTTTTTTTTTTTTTTTGAGACAAGGTCTCGTTCTGTTTCCCAGGCTGGAGTGCAGTGGCACAATCTTGGTTCACTGCAATCTCTGCCTCCTGAGTTCGAGTGATTCTCCTGCCTCAGCCTCTTGAGTATCTGGGATTACACCACGCCTGGCTAATTTTTTTTTTTAAGTAGAAACGGGGTTTCACCATGTTGACCAGGCTTGTCTCAAACTCCTGACCTGAAGTCATCCACCTGCCTCCGCCTCCCAGAATGTTGGGATTACAAGCGTGAGCCACTGTGCCTGGCCCAAGCTCCTGCTCTCTTTGCTGGGCTTGAGGTTAATACAAGTGATACACACAGCAGAGGGAAGCAGTCAGGTGGGCCACTCTGACAAAATGGCAAAGATCAGGTCTGGGACAGAGTCTGCCCCAGTGACCAGGGTTCCCTACACAGAGTCCACTAGCACCTGAGGCTTGGACCTCAGAGGAAGATGATGGGATCACCTGTTCCAAGACACCCTGAGGCTCTGAGACTGGGAGGTGACCTGTCAGTCTGTCCTACTTGGGACCGAGGGGGGCTGAGAGGCCCTCTGTTTGGGCCGCAGGGGCCCTGGCAGGGTTGGAGATCAGCCTTCTCCTCTCATTGGTTCCTGCCAGAACCATCTTAGGGAGCAGCTGCTGTGGGGGCTGCTCTCCCACAGCAGGGAACCCACATCCTGCCCCATTACAGCAAAGTGAGCATCCGGTGGGGGAAGGACCCCTACGGGGGCCTGAAGCTGATGAAAGTTGAGTCAGTGTGACTCAGTGGAAGCTCTGCCCACTGCTGTCTCCAAGTGGAATACTGTGGTCAGACCAAAGGAAGAACTGCCTAACCTCTGGTCCCACATCTGGAATGCATGCCAAAAAGGGGTCTCTGAGAGGGCACAGCAGTTCGGCAGTTCTCAGGCTCTGTCATGCTACATCCTGACCTCAGAAAGACCCTCGGAGGCAGACTGCAGATGGGGAAACTGAGGAAACAGACAGGACCTGTACCAGAGCTGGGACTGTAGCTGGACCTTGAGTCTGCTCATCATGGGGGCACCTGCCCAAGGAGAGGGCACCACCCCACTGCAATGTCCCCTTGGTTTCCCCAGAGCCCCTCTCCTCCCTCCGGCTCCTCAAAGGCCTTGTCTCGAGGTAGGAGTGGAGTGAGGGGGTGGGGGTTTTCCAAGTAAAGAATGATTGTCCTGCAGAATGCTGTTTTAAGAAACACACAAATAGACAAGCCACCCAGCCAGTCAGACAAGTTTGGCCTTCCAAACATGTCCCTGGGGTGGCTGTTGTTGCCTATTTGTTTATTTAGTCAGAAAATATTCATATAACACAAATTTTGCCTTTTCAAAATGCACAGTGCAGTGGTTTGGAGTATATTCATAATTCTGTATGACACCTACCACTATCTAACTCCGGAACATTCCATCACCCCCAAGAAACCTTGTGCCTGTTAGCAGCCACTTCTCCTTTCCTTGTTCCCCAGCTAATGTACTTTCTGTCTATGGATTTGTCTTTTCTGGACATTTTTTAAAAAACAATGAAATAATTTATTTAGAGATGAGGTCTCGCTGTTTTTCAGGCTGGATTCAAACTCCTGGGCTCAAGTAATCTTCTCACCTGGGCCTCCCAAATAGTTGGGACTACAGGCGTGAACCACTGCATCTGGCTTCTAGGCATTTCATATAAATGGAATTGTACAACATGTTACCTTTTGTGTCTGACTTTTTTCACTTAGCATACTGTTTTCAGGGTTTATTATGTGGTAGCATGAACCAGGACGCCCCATCTTCTCACTGCTGAATGATACCTCATTGTGTGGCTAGGCCATATGCTGTTTATCTGTGCCTCAGTTGATGGACATGGACGTGTTCCCACTTTTTGGCTATTATAATATCTAGAATAATGCTGTATAAATATTTGTGTACAAGTTTTTGTGTGATCAGATGTTTTCAACTCTTTGGAACATCTATTTACCTGGGAGTGGGACTGCAGAATCCCACGGTAACTCTGTGTTTAACGTTTTGGGCAACTGCCAAACTGCTTTCCACAGAGGTGATACCATTTTACATCCCCGCCATCAGAGTGTGAGGGCTCTAATCTCACCACAGTCTCACCAGCACTTGTTATTCGCTCTGCTTTTATTCTTTCAACACACACACACACACACACACATACACACAGAGAGAGAGAGAGAGAGACAGAGACAGAGAGACAGAGAGACAGAGATTGAGAGAAGGTCTTGCTCTGTCACCCAGGCTGGAATATGGTGCCACAATTTTGGGTCACTGCAATCTCTATCTCCTGGTCTCAAGCAATCCTCCCACATCAGCCTCCTGACTCAGGAGCACCACAGGTGCATGCCACCACACCCAGATAATTTTGTGTATCTTTTGTAGAGATGGGGTTTCACCACATTACCCAGGCTGGTCTCAAACTCCTGAACTCAAGAGATCCGTTGGCCTTGGCCTCCCAAAGTGCTGGGATTTCAGACATGAGCCACTGTGCCTGGCCTTCAACACATATTTTGTTGAGTCCCTGCTTGGTGTCAGGCCTGTGCTGAGGTAGGGGATGCAGGGGCCCGGGCTGCTCTTGCAGAGCCAAAGGGATATAAATGTGACCTAGTGGTGGCTGGTGCCGAGCGGAGGGAAGGAGGAGGTGAAGTGATGGGAGTGACCTGCGTGGACAGGCAGGGCAGGCTTCAGGGAGGCAGTGTTTGTGCCCTGGGGAGGTCTTGGCTGTTACTGCCCAATCCCAGCCTCTGCCCCTTCCCAAGTCCCCAGGATGAGTGGTGGTCAAGGTGCTGGGTGCCTCAGTGTTACAATGTGCAAAGTCTCAGACTGGCCTGAAACTCAACCATCAGAGCCCTCACCTGCAGACTCTATGCCCACAACCCAAGCCAGATGAGGAAACTGTGGCTCAGAGGAGGGAATGACTTCCCAAAGGTCATCCCAAAAGATACGGGCAGAGGGAGACCAGATCCCTGATCTCCAGATGCCCAGCCTGGGGTCCTTTTAGCTCTGGTGGGGTGAGGCCTGGGGCAGCATGAGACTGGGAGTGGGGAACGGTGGCAGGGCGGGTGGGGGGAGGACGCAGGAGGCTGAGACAGCCCAGGTGAGAGAGGGCCAAGCTTGAAAGGTTTTCCCAGGCTTGGGGAGAGGCCCTGGTCAGGATGTGTATGGGTAAGGGGTGAGAGACAGAGGTCTCTGGGGCAGGCCCGGTCCTGTTTCTTCTCTGCCCAGTTTCAGTTCTGTTTCGCTTGTCCCCTGAGACCCCAGCATTCAGAGTGGGTTGGGGTGGTTGTGGGGTGACTCTTAACCCCTATCTTGATCCCTATGGTGGGGGATGAGGAGATGGGCTTAACTCCAGACACCACTTTCAGTCCCCTTTCCTGCCCCCACCCCGGGTCCCCCAGTCTAGGGGTGGAGGTGGGAGGCCTGGCTGGGTCCATCCTCACAGGGAAGGGTGAGCTGGGCAGTGCCTGGCTGGCCTCCCCTGCTGCCATACCTTGGAGCCCACAACCTCCAGTGGGTAGGGACTGGCCCCAAATCTAGGCATGGGTAATATTTGCTTAATGAGCTCATGTGTTATGGGACTAAGTTGAAATGCTCTGCCCCTTACTCATACACCCTTATTGACTCACAGGACCCCAGGGTGAGTCATGTCCACATCAGGTACTGTGGGTATATGAGACAAGATGGGATGCAGTTTCCAGTCCCCTTGCCAGCATGCTCAGGGTACCAGGAAGGGCAGTGGGGGCTGATGGGACCCAGATTTACCAAAGATGGCTCCAATTGGAGGCCTTGGACTGCCATGGGCATGTCAGGGGCCTTTGTGTCCCTGGGAGGAGGTGTCTGGGGCTGCTCCAATGTCTTTAGGGTCTCTCAGGTTGGGGTGGATCCTTTGGGAGTGCTGGGCACTGGCAGAGACTCAGGCCGTGGGGAGGGGACTCCCTTTCCCTCTGGCTCCCTCCGGAGGCCTCAGCTGCAGGGCTGGGTGCTGGCTGTCCTAAAGCCCATGTCCTCCAGCCGCCTGACGTCTTCTCATTTCCTCATCTCAGGTTTCAGCCCACTCAGGCTGACATTGCCTTCTGATCTCATTTCCCACCAGCCCCCAGGCCCGTCTCCGTGGCTGCTGTGCAGAAATGTGAGTGGTTGGGGGAAGTCCACATGACCTTGAAGAGCCTCCCGCCAGCCAGGCCTCAGGAGGGCTCACTTCCCCATTGCAGAGCTCCTGCGGGGACCCAGGGGCAGTTTCTGGGTCTTCAGCACAGGGCCTCTGAGGGCCTGGCTTTTCCTAGGGGCTGCCCTGGTGCTGTGGCACCATGGGGTGGGGGATTTCGGCAACGCCAGGGGCTCGACGCGGCTGACACTTTCCTGGACAGCTCAGCTACCCCAGGTAGAAGCCTCTCTCCCTCCCCCAGCCAGGCCTGTCCCAGTTGCAAAGACAGACATTGGGATGTACTACATGTCTTTGGGATGAGTAGCCCAGTGGGCTCAGAGCTCTGACAGTGAACCCAGATGGGGGTGCTGTGCGGGACCGGGCAGGTCTAAAACCAGCGAGGTGCTATGTGAGTGCATAGGTGCAAGCAGGCTGCTCCAAGGGACTCTTGAATTGTCTTTGCGGAAAAGTGGGAGCAGGACTTTTCCTGAAGCAGCAGAGAGGCAGAGAGTCGGGCCCCTCCTGAGCCCTCTCACTTCTGTGCAGGGACGCCTCCCAGTGAAGCAGGCCTGGGTCTCAGAGGCACCCAACCCTGGATGCTGACTCAGCTCTGCCTCTGTGTGGGCCAGCGGGAGGCTGCCCACATGAGCCATGGAACCATGACACAGCCTGGGGCTGGCTCTCCTGGGCTGCCCTCCACCCAAAGTCTTCAAGGGGTCTGACTACCCAGCCCTAGCTGAGGACGGGCCCTGTAGCCTGCTCACTGGTGTCTAGGATGCCACCGCCAGTCCCACTCTGGCTCTGGTGGGGAGGCGGAGGCAGCCGCCAGAGAAAAGAGCCCAGGTGGGGAGAATGTGGGCAAGAGGCCATGCTCTCTCCCGCAGCCTTCATGAAGGCTCAGAGTGTTCTGGAAGTGTTTGGGAGCTGGCCTCACCTCCTCCGCTAACTCCAACGCCTCCCAGCTCGGCCCCCACGTATCACGATCAAGTGGACCGACCCTGACTGAGGCAGAAAGTCGAGTTGGCCCCTCACCATGGGCTCCAGCCCTACTGCTGAAGGAGGCAGGATGGCACAGAGGTGAGGGCGTGAATTCTGCATCACTCAGCCTTGGGGCTAGATCCTGGGTCTGGTGGGGAGCACACTGGGCTGGCGAGGCCGTGGGAAGCAGCACGTCATGCCTTACTAGCTACCTTTGACCCAGCAATCCCACTCCTGGGAGCCTGTCTTACAGAGACACCTGCATGAATATGACAGATGCACAAACACTAACTGCACACCTGTGATGGCAGAAGATCAAAAACATTCTTAATAGCCATCTACTTGGGACTGATATATCCCAATGGTATGTCCCCATGATAGAATTCAAGACAGCTCTAAAAAAGAATGTGAGACTGGGTGTGGTGGCTCATGCCTGTAATCCCAGCACTTTGGGAGGCTGAGATGGGCAGATCACTTGAGGTCAGGAGTTGAAGACCAGCCTGGCCAACATGGCGAAACCCTGTCTCTACTAAAAATGCAAAAATTACCCAGGTGTGGTGTGCACCAGCTACTTGGGAGGCTGAGGCACGAGAATTGCTTGAACCCGGCAGGCGGAGGTTGCGGTGAGCTGAGATTACACCACTGCACTCCAGCCTGGGCAACAGAGCAAGACCCTGTCTCGAAAAAAGAATCTGAAAGTTTTCTGTGTATGAATGTGCAAAAAAGCTCTGGGATTTCTGTTAAGTAAGAAAGCAAGTATAAGTCAGTGAAGAGTAGAGAAAATGCCCAATGCCCAGGCCGGGGCAGGAGGCAGCATGATGAGCTTGGGAGGCCCTGGGGAGTTTGGTGGGACTGGAAGCAAGAAGGGACAGACCAGGCAAGTGAGAAGGAGACCAGCTTGGGAGGGCCCCTGGGTGCAGAGAAGAAACTGAAAACTACCGGGAGCCAAGGGACAGTTTTCAGCAGATTCGGATCTACTTTGTCTGGTAACAAGATCTGGCAATTGTAAAGCAATAATCCACATTTACAATGTGCTTTGCATGCACCGTCTCATTTAAACCTCTCAGCACTCCAACCTCTATGAGAGAAGTGCTATCACAACATGTGGAACTGGAGCACGGGAAGGCTAAGGAAGGCTAAGTCATACCGCTGGTAAACAGCAGAGCCAGAGAAAAGACCCTGAGCCCACGCTGGAATCACCTTGCTATCCTGCCTTTCACAGCGGCGTTGGACTGGAAGGGGATGGCTGGAGGCCAGGGACAGTCAGGGGCTTTATGAGATGGGGACCCAGATGAGAAACAGTGAGGCCCAGGGAAGGCAGCGACTTTGGGATGGGGTCTCAAGTGTAGATTGAAAAGCTTTGAAGGATGTGGAAACAAGACCTGGTGGTGAGTGGGGCCCCTAATCCATTCATTCATTCATGTAGCAAAAGTATGGAGTGCCTGCTGGGTGCCAGGTACTGTCCTAGGAGCTGGGCTTACATCAGTCACCAAAACCAACACATGCCCTGCCCTCAAGGGGCTTTCCTTCTAGCTAATGGAGACAGACAATAGTAATAGACATAAGAAATATGTAATTAGGTAATCTGTTAGAACCATGGAAAGCTAAAGTAAAGGTAAGGGGGATTGGCAGCCCGTGTCCAGGAGACATCTGAAGTTTTAAGTGAGGTGGTCAGGGGAAGCGTCATCAAGAAGGACATTTGAACAAAGACGGAAAGAAGGTGAGGGGCGAGCTGTGAAGGTGTTTGGGGAAGGGCACTCCAGGCAGAGGGAACAGCCAGGGCAAAGGCCCAGGGCGAGGGCATGTCTGGCGCATTCGAGGAACAGCACTGGGGAGGGTCACCCCTGTCCATCAGTGCCTGTCTCTTCTTCTTGGCAGAGGGAAGGGCTACACTTCTTCCATTTGGGGTTAGGCCCAGCTGTGTAATCTGCTCTGGCCAGTGAGATACGAGTGAAGAGATGCGTGCCACTTTCGAAGTATGGAGGAGCCAGCGAGTGACTCCATGTTCCCTTCACCCTGCCTGGAAGCACGTGATGCTCCAGATGTCCCCGACATGGTCACGAGAGAGGACAATGCAGCGTAGCCCTCCCTGCTGACCCTCATGCACATGAAGCTGGAATGAGAAATGCCCCTCTCTGTTTTAAGGCCTGGTGACTGCGGGTGGTCACCGTGGCACACCCCAGCCTGCCTCAACTGATACCCCAGGGGAGGCCTCTGCAGTGCAGTCAGAGAGAGGAGGGTGCAGGGAGGAGAGCAGGGGATGCGGGCAAAGAGGCCAGGGTGCCCAATCATTCCCTGGCTTTTCCTGAGAGTGACACAGGAGCCATCGGGAAGCGTCAACCAAAGAGGTGCGATTCAGTGACATATCTGAACAGGAAGGCTCTGGCGACTGTGCTGGGAACACCTGGGGGCAAGAGTGAAAAGGTGGGAGCAGGGAGACCAATTAGGAGGCTTCTGCAATGATCCAGATGAGAAATGATGGGGGCCTGGCCCAGGGTAGGGGTGGCGGTCAGACTCTGGGTCTCCTTTGAGATTAGAGCAGCAGAGTTTGCCAGTGGACAGGAGAGGGAGAGGGATCTGGGATGCCTCCAAGGCTTTTGGTCTGAGCATCAGGAAGGAGAAAGCTGCCAGCTGGGGGTGGGGAGAGTGTGGTGGTGGGGGAAGTGGGTTGGGGTGCTGTGGGGAGCGGGAGCTGGAACGGCTGAGATGCTTGTTAGACATCCAAGTGGAGTGTCGTGTGGGCGGCTGAGGAGAGGCCTGGACGGGGGAGGGAGGACAGCCAGGCGTCTGTTTGGGTGTGGACAGTATAGACAGCATCTAACGCCTTGAGACTGGATGAAATCAGGAGGGGTGAAAGCTGGTGCCCCTTTCAGCATCTGGGCGGAGGACAAGGGAGAGAGAAGGGAGGGCATCTCCAGGGACATCCTGGAGGTGGTGTCCAGCAGTTATGTAGATTATCTGGTCTGGACCTCAAGAGAGGAGCCAGAGGGTGGGGGGCTTAAGGATGTAGGAGGAAGGGAAGGCTAGGGGTGGGAGAGGTCCGTCTCCCCGGGCGGAGGCGATGGAGGGGAGAAAGGCCAAGGACAGACTCCTAGGTGGGGCTTCTTTGAGGGTGGCCCCGGAGAAGGAAGTGGAACCTTGAAGGGGCCAGTGATGGAGTGGGCAGGGAGGTGGGAGGACATCTGGGTGGGCATCTCAGGACCCAGGAGAGTGGGCACATGTTTTAAGAAGAGAAAGAAGGATCTGTGCTTTGGAATGGCGTTGAGGAGTGGAGGCAGGGGTGGCAGCGAAGTGCCCCAGACATAACAGCAGAGAGGTGGTCAGTGGCCTCGGTGGGGTGTTGGGGCAGGGGTTAGATCCCAGGAGTTAAGGGGATGGGGAGGAGGGGGTTCATGGAGGCAGTGGGTGGAGACTGTGCTTTCCAGAGCTGAGGGCAGAGGCTGGAGGTGTGGGGTGCGGGGCTATTGAGAGAGGGGTCCTGTTGGTTTGATGCCCAGAGGCAGCAGTAGGCAGTGGGGGGAGGCTGAGAAGCCAGGGAGACAAGGCAGAATGTCAGCAGGTGCCCCACAGCCTTGCTGGCTCCTGAGTACTGAGGAAGGAGGGGAGATAGGCTAAGGTGGTGATGGGAGGGGGACACAGACAGAGCCAGGAAGGGGCAGAGGCAGGAGCGGAGGGAGTGTCAGCTGCTTTGACAGATAACTGATGCGACCATGTGGTGCGAAACCGTAGAACACAGGGGAAGGCCTCCAGGCAGGGCAGGCCTGCAGGCACGGAGGTGGAAGCAGGAGTGTATGGGGGCAGGTGGGTGGCCTTGGCAAAGCCATGGAGGCAGGGAAACCTGTGGGGCTTTGGGGAGCAGGACGAAAGGGGCTCAGGGGAGAGAGGCTGGGGTCTGACCATGGAGACCAGGCTGCCAGGCATGGGCATCTGCGAGTCGCTCAGCAGCCCTTGGGTGCTGCTGGAATCTTGGCTGAGCTCCACCTGATGGAAGATGCCCACTGTCCCTGTGTCTACCTCCTGCTTGGGTTTGGGAGGGCCTCCAGCTGTTCACATCCTCTCCAGGCCTGGCCTCGAGGTCCCAAGAGGGGACAGGGGTCCAGAGGCAGGGTTGGGCTGGATGAAAATTCAGGTGAGAGGACCTGACTTTGGTAGCTTGCACCTCCTGGGCACACCTGGAAGTCACCTACTGAATCATCAGAGCCACTTGCCTGGGGGTGGAACTAAGGTTTCCTAAGAATCCACCCACTTCCTCTTTTCTAAAAGTCCCTTTCATCACTTTAGGGAAAAGGAACTCGTCTTTTTGTTGACGTCCCTGCACACACAAGAGCAGGCCATGATTTACCTGGTGTGATACTCATGATGGCTTCATGGGGAGGGCACTGTTATTCTCCCCATCTGACAGGTGGGGAAGCTGAGGCCATGCAGGTACTGTGACCTACCCAAAGTCACATTGTGGAGTGGGTCTGTGGAGGTCACAGACACGGTAAGGAGCGTGGGGGGCCTGGCCATGGTGTTATGGGTCTCCTGCATGTGGCTGCCAAGAAGCCTCGTGACCTGGTCAGTTTCTGATCTCTCCGTCTATCTTGGGTGCCAGTTTGGTTTCTTGAATGCTTGACGTTCCTGTCACTCTCACGGACATACCACAGAGTTCTTCCATCTCCCGTCACAGGCACTTCATGCAGGGCCGCACGCTACCACCGTTGGCTTCCTCATTCTTGCTTCAAAGGTCATGGCCTCCTGGAGGCCCAGGAAGGGACATGAACCCTAATCCCACCGGCTGGACCATCGACTCCCTGAAGGCAGGAACCAAGTCCCAAAGCTTCATTCCCCATTTCTTTTCAGAACTGACTCAGTCCTGGTGCCTAGGGGTGGATGGTGGGGGTCATCCCAGGAGGCACAGGTCCTGTAAGAAAGGAAGTAGCACTTACTGAGCAGTTTTTCTTATTATATTTTTTTGAGGTGGAGTCTCACTCTGTCGCCCAGGCTGGAGTGCAATGGCACGATCTCAGCTCACTGCAAACTCCACCTCCCGGGTTCAAGCGGTTCTCCTGCCTCACCCTCCCGAGTAGCTGGGATTACAGGCACCCACTACCACATCCAGCTAATTTTTTGTATTTTTAGTAGAGATGGGGGTTTCACCATGTTGGCCAAGCTGGTCTTGAACTCCTGACCTCAAGCAATCTGCCTGCCTTGGCCTCCTAAAATGCTGGGATTACAGGCGTGAGCCACCTTGCCCGGCCTTTACTGAGCACTTTGGCTGAGCCAGGCTCTAGCACCATCTCCCCCACTCCTTTACAGGAACCCTCTGAGGACGATGTTACTGTCAGTGCCCCCATTTTATAGGTGAGGGAACAAAGGTGACATAGCTGGCTTCCAGTCCTCATCTCTGAGCCCAGAGCCTGTACGCTGTGCACTCGAGCAGGCAGAGACATGTAGGGCATTCCTGTCTCTGCACAGAGACATGTAGGCATTTGCAGGGGGCTGGGAGGAGCAGAGAGCAGGCCTCTTTGTGTCACGACAGAGGAGCCAGGTCAGCCCTGTCACGCATGGGCCCCCTGCACTGACCAGCAGCCCCCCTCAGGGGACAATCCCGAGTCCCCAGTAGGACGGCCAGCAGTGAGTGCTCCGTGGTGCGCTGGTGACGGGGCGGGGTTGGCGGGGGAGGAGGGGGCCGACCTGCGCCTGTGAGGCAGGCCATGAACCAAGTGTCCCTGCACAGTCTATCTCAGGCCATTCACAGAAAAGGAAAGAAAATATCTTGAGTCTTCAGATATTTTCTGGCCTTATCAGCCCCACACAGAGGCCCCACTGTGGTGTGGTAACAGGGTCAGGGAGTGTGTGCTCAGATAAGTGCCAGGCGTTTCTGAGAACCTGCAAGACACCGTCCTGACTTCCCCCTCTCTAGAACATTCTTCTCCCACACGCTGCACAACTGGCTCCCTTAGGTCCTCAGGGCATATTCTCAGGCCCTCCCTGCCCAACCTTCTCAACCCCTCACCCTGCCCTCGTCTCCCTCCTGGACACTCTTCTCTGGGAGCCTTCTGCGGATTCCTGGCTGACGTCTGTTTTCCCAGCATGAGGGAAGCTCCCGGAGGGCAAGAGACACATCTGTCTGGGCCTCGAATTCCTGGTGCTGCTCAGTAATATCCATTGTCAGAGTGAGGCAGAGAAGGAGGTCTCAGCCCTAAGGTGTTCTTGGCATGGGGCTTGGCCTATGCGCGTATTTCATCTAATCCCTCTAACGACTTTACAAGGCAAAATTTATTATCTTCATTCCATAAACGAAGAAGCTCGGAATGTAGAGCAGCTTGTGGGAGATCACAGAGAGTCAGTGGCAGTGGGGATTTGAACCAGGGGGGTCTGTGAGGCTCTAGAGAGATGGATGATGCCCCCTGAGCTGAAGGGGTGGGGCAGGTGACCTGTCCTAGTGTGGGCTCAGCCTCGCAGCCTCGCTCTGGGACTGTGGGCCTCAGAGTTCTCTTTGCAGACCAGGGGCTGGGGTCACTCCCTGAGCTAAGATCCTGGCTCCAACGGAAGAAAGGTGATTTGCAGTGAGCGGGGCAAGGGGGCTTGGAGCCTCGAGGAAGGGGCTGAGGCTGGGTAGAGAACGAGGGGCAGGATCCTCTTGAAGTGCCAGCATGGGAAACCGTAGGGGAAGGGCTTGGCCACAGGAATGAACTCAAAAAAGGGATCAAAGCACCCCGAGCTGGATGCAGAGGCCGGTAAGCCTCGGAGGCAGGAGGGACCTGCAGGGGAGGGCATAGCAGCCCCATCCAGGCTGTGTGTCCCTGGGCCACACGCTCAGCCTCTCTGTGGCTTTCCCAGCTTCAATCAGAAGCCCAACCCTGGGAGAAGCTGCTCTTTGGGGTTCCCCTGCTTCCAGCCTCAAGAACCCAGCCTACTGGGTCCCACCAGCCCTGGGGCTAGGTCCACAGTTGCGTCTGGGCTCCATGGGCTGCTGGCCACCTGCCCGGCCCTGCTTTGGCAGCGCTCACTGGCTGAAGAGCAGGGGTCTCCTGAGGGATGGGGCAGGGGCCAGGGCTTGCCCTCTGATCCCACCCCTGACATTGCCTGGGCCCAGGGCAGGAGCAAAAATGGAGGTCCACACACACCATATGTGTGGATATTTCAAAGTTAAAAATCAAGCCAACAACCTCTAAATAGGATATGCTGTATCCTCCTACATTGACAAATACACCTTCGTAACACCCTGAGGACCAGGTTTGCACTTAGAATTCTTGGGCTCTTAGAATCCAGGACTGGAGTGTGGCAGGCAGAGGCTGAGCCAACCTCAGCTCCCATCCCGGGCTCCCCCTCAGGCAGTGTGTGACCTTCCCAGGCCCATCCACATACATAGCAGCAGCTGCCCCTTAGCCACCCCCAAGGCCTTGGGGTGCGCACACCCGCTGCAGGTCGGTTCTCAGGAAGGCAGGCCCAGCAGAAAGGCCCATGCAGGCTATGGAGTTGGATTTGGGCCCCTGTGGGCAGGGAATTCTGGGGTTCTGTGTTTGGGGGGGACGTGGGGCTTGGGTGGACACATTTCCTTGGCTCATGGACCTTTTTTCCCTGTTGGAGTGGCAAGGCCAGTGGAAGGCTGGAGTGGGATCCTCTAGAATGAAGGGGCCAGGGCAGGGCTCCTTTTTGCTTGCATCTAAGGGTGATGCTGTCCCTGGGTACTCCCAGAACCTGGCTATGCAGCAAATGTCCCTACCCTGCTTACATCTCAGCATCTGAGGTACCCTGGAGCCACACTGGACTTGCCTACCTTGCCCCACCCACAGTCTATGGTCCTGGTCTTTCCTCGCCCTGGACACTGGCACTCCTCTCTGGCACCAGCCCCTCCCTTTCTGCCCAGCATGCCCACTTTCCTCATGTGGCAGGGGCGGGGGCGCCTCCTGTCCCCCACCTCTCTGGGACCTTGGTCTCCGCCGGTCCATGTGCTGACCCTGTCTGGTCTGGCTCGGTAGATCTCTCGGTGCCTCCCGCCCTGATCGGGGGCTCTGCGGGCAGTGGGCAGCCCTCCCTTGCTTGAGTCTGGAAAGTGGGGCACCAACTCCACGTTGTTTCTCGCTCACTCAGCTGAAAAGCCACCGTTTCCCTGAGGCTCCCAGCCCTCACCCCACCGGTGCTGGCAGCTCCTTCCATGATGCTGTGTGACAGGCCCGATGTCAGGGCTCCCGCACCTGGCCAGCCGCCCTGATACTGGGTGCCTCCCCCACAACACCTGCCACAAGCCATTCAGGGCACTGCAGCCCCTGCTGTATGGGTGCTGTCTGCCTTTGGGCCCAGCATGGGCCCTTCTGGGCTCCCCTGTTCCTGTCCAGTCTCCCCTCCCACCCTGAGGGGGATCATGGCAGAAAAAGTGGGGGTGGTGAGTGAACCCTGCTGTCGGGGTTGAAAGGTGATTCAGAGCACTTTTCTGTACAGAGAGAAGGGGGTTGGGCCCTGGGGAGAGGTGATGGGGAATTTTGGACTGAGCTATGCCCCGAGGGCCTTGACCAGCTTTGCCCCACCGAGTACTTGATCAGGAACGTGCTGGCTGGAACACTCGGGGAGAGGCCATCCTGTGCCTCCTCAGCCTACAGTCCACGGTGCTGGCTGCCGCCTCAGGAATGACTCCTGCAGACGTGGCCCCTTCCTATGTTTCTTTGTTCACGACTGGCCTGGTTCTTGCTGTGTCAGCATCGGCACTGTCCCCTGCCAGGCATGGCCGCAGTCCCACAACCAGCATGGCTCCCCAGGGAGGACAGTGTCGGGTGGGAGGCTCCCGGTTGTGGGGACCAGGTTGGGGCCTGGGCAAGAAGAGTGCCCATCTCATCCTGCCAGATAACGGATGGAGGGAGGGGCACCCACTGCCTCCTGTACAGCTGTGGGTTCCCCTGGACAGGCTTGTGCCTGCCACCCTGGGGAGGCCCCTCCTCCTCTCTCCTCATCGGGATGGCCTGGCCTGTCTCCCTCCTGCTACGAAGCCCCTCCCTGCTGGCCCGCCAGGGTCCAGGAGCCTGAGCTACTGGGACATAACCAGCTTACAACGGACAATGAGCCCAGATCTTCCCCTGCAAGCCAGCCGACGTTGGGAAGGGAGACAGGCCAGGGCGGTCACCTGAGGGGGATCCCTGAGTGCCTCCTCTGCTCCGCCCTTTGCACCTGCTGAGCCCATCTCAATGCCTTCCTCCCTCCTTGCTGCACTTGAGCCCCCCACAGCACCCCTCTCTGAGAAGCCCTCCTGACTGCAGAATTCCCCAGCGTGAGTCTGAGTGAAGGACCCGTCTCTACGGGTCACTGTCCTGGGAGTCAAGGCTCCTAGGAGCCGGCCCAGGGTGTCCTTTTAGCCTTAGCCTGACCCCCTCCTTGGCTCATGCTAGGCCCCTGGGCTCAGTAGAGCCTTTCACAAGAGGTGGGGGCTCATGCCGGCCACAGCATGCTGGCCTATGGCTTGTGGCTCAGTTGCCCATCTGAGAAATGGGGGCACTGTCACATCCTCTCCCAGCAATGGTCTCCATTCTACCCCGCCTCTCTGGTTTCCTTTATGGAGCAGCTCAGCTGCTTCCCAGTTGGGAAGCGCCCTGCTCCTCTGGGAAGGGCTCAGGAAGCAATTGAGGATCTGACCTCATGTTTGCGTTCATCCAACCCTGTCTGGTGCCGCCAGATGTCTGAGGAGCTTCTGTGGGGGAGGGGGAAGGGGTAGGAGATGGGGCTGCAGGACTAGGGGCTGGATCTAACCCAAGCCCCTCTTGGCATGAGGCTGTTGTCCTTTTTGATGGGGAACTGAGGTCCCAAGTTGAGGGGAGCTCAGGCTGTAGAGCTGGCCGCCCATGCCTTCCTGCTCAGAGCTACCCCTGGCATGTGCTAAGGAATTTGCAGGGGAAAAATTACAACTGGATGCCAGGCCTTGAGGCCACCTGAGTCCCACAGGCTGTGAGAAGGCAGGTTTGGGCTGGAGCTGGCACAGGAGCAGGGTCTGCCAGGGGCCGGGGAAGGCAGGAGGCTGACCACAGCTTGGGGGATGGAGTGGGAGGGCCAAGAGGACAACAGGCAAGGGAGGCTGGTCCGAGTGCCCCGAGGAGCCTGCCCAGGTGGGAGGCTGCCAGCCAGGCCCTGAGGAGGGGACCTCTGAGGCACTGCACCCTCTCTGGGAGTACCACTGAGCAGGGCGGGCAGGAAGGCTGGGCTGTTTGTGTTTCAGGACCAGTCACTTCCTCTCTCTGGACCACACCTTTCAGATGAGCTCACCACCTACTTCAGTGCCCAGCCCACCTAATGTTGCAGGAGCAAATAAGGTGATGAAGACTCTGAAAAGCAGAAAGGTGGTATTATTAGCAGAAGTCATATTTGACTTGCTAATTCACTTCCTAAAAATAGCCACGTTTATTATAGCACAGGGAGAACCCTATGCTACAGTTGGCACCCTGGATTCTTGGTGCAGCTCTGTGACAACTATGCTGTGTGACCTTGGGCTGGGCCCTAACCATCTCTGGGCATCTAATTTCTAGGTAGAGGCTGTGTAGTCCCTGAGGGCCATAGGCCCTGAGATTGGAACAGCAGCTGGATGCAAAATCATCAAGGAAGATGTGGACTGGACGTGGGCTCTGGAGGAATGGCTTCCTCTGAGTCACTGGGTCAGGGCAATTGATGTCACTGAGGCTACCCCTGTAACTTGTTGGACGGGTATTGAGTCTTGAGTCTTGAGTCTTTCCTTGATCTTGAGGCCCCAGGGGCAGGTTGCCTGGTCCCCACCACAGAGCCCAACCATTAGGAGGCTCCAAGGACTACAGATGAAAAGGGTCATAGAGAGAAGCTAGAGCCAGATGGGGTGGGGTGGAGGGAAACCGTGGGACATCCAGCTGGCTGGGGAACCCACTCATTCACAGCACGTTTACTGAGGGCCTACTATGTGCCTAGCACTGACTACTATGTGCCACATGCTGCAGAGACAATGGAGGGCGAACTAGACCAGGCCCCGGTCCTTGCCCACCTGGAGCTTCAGCTCTAGTACAGGAAGCAGGCTCTCATCACTAACCACACAACTAAACTCTGCAAAGAGCCCAGAGAGGGGTGCATGGTGCCACAAACACATGTAATGGGGGATTTGACTTAGCTGAGAGGTCAGAGAAGGCTCACTGGAGGTGACATGGGTTGAAACCTGAAGGATGAGTAGGTACTTGCTAGGCAAAGCAGGGGTGGTAGGGGAATGCTAGGGGGAAGAAAGAGCAGGACCGCTGGCCAGGTGGTGAGCAGGGGATGCAGAGGGGCTAAGGGGAAGCCAGAGTGGCTGCAGTGGACACCAGGACCCAGGAGTCCTGCCTTTACCATCAGCTTGGTGAAAAGCCCCTGAAGAGGAGATTTGTGATCTGAGGCAGCTGCTATGTGGGCCTGATGGTGGTTGAACCAGAGTGCGGGGGTTTAGATAGGCATGGGCCAGACTCAGACGTCAGCATGAGGCA
>NW_012109230.1:535972-584819 GCF_000951045.1 Mandrillus leucophaeus
CTGTCACATCCTCTCCCAGCAATGGTCTCCATTCTACCCCGCCTCTCTGGTTTCCTTTATGGAGCAGCTCAGCTGCTTCCCAGTTGGGAAGCGCCCTGCTCCTCTGGGAAGGGCTCAGGAAGCAATTGAGGATCTGACCTCATGTTTGCGTTCATCCAACCCTGTCTGGTGCCGCCAGATGTCTGAGGAGCTTCTGTGGGGGAGGGGGAAGGGGTAGGAGATGGGGCTGCAGGACTAGGGGCTGGATCTAACCCAAGCCCCTCTTGGCATGAGGCTGTTGTCCCTTTTGATGGGGAACTGAGGTCCCAAGTTGAGGGGAGCTCAGGCTGTAGAGCTGGCCGCCCATGCCTTCCTGCTCAGAGCTACCCCTGGCATGTGCTAAGGAATTTGCAGGGGAAAAATTACAACTGGATGCCAGGCCTTGAGGCCACCTGAGTCCCACAGGCTGTGAGAAGGCAGGTTTGGGCTGGAGCTGGCACAGGAGCAGGGTCTGCCAGGGGCCGGGGAAGGCAGGAGGCTGACCACAGCTTGGGGGATGGAGTGGGAGGGCCAAGAGGACAACAGGCAAGGGAGGCTGGTCCGAGTGCCCCGAGGAGCCTGCCCAGGTGGGAGGCTGCCAGCCAGGCCCTGAGGAGGGGACCTCTGAGGCACTGCACCCTCTCTGGGAGTACCACTGAGCAGGGCGGGCAGGAAGGCTGGGCTGTTTGTGTTTCAGGACCAGTCACTTCCTCTCTCTGGACCACACCTTTCAGATGAGCTCACCACCTACTTCAGTGCCCAGCCCACCTAATGTTGCAGGAGCAAATAAGGTGATGAAGACTCTGAAAAGCAGAAAGGTGGTATTATTAGCAGAAGTCATATTTGACTTGCTAATTCACTTCCTAAAAATAGCCACGTTTATTATAGCACAGGGAGAACCCTATGCTACAGTTGGCACCCTGGATTCTTGGTGCAGCTCTGTGACAACTATGCTGTGTGACCTTGGGCTGGGCCCTAACCATCTCTGGGCATCTAATTTCTAGGTAGAGGCTGTGTAGTCCCTGAGGGCCATAGGCCCTGAGATTGGAACAGCAGCTGGATGCAAAATCATCAAGGAAGATGTGGACTGGACGTGGGCTCTGGAGGAATGGCTTCCTCTGAGTCACTGGGTCAGGGCAATTGATGTCACTGAGGCTACCCCTGTAACTTGTTGGACGGGTATTGAGTCTTGAGTCTTGAGTCTTTCCTTGATCTTGAGGCCCCAGGGGCAGGTTGCCTGGTCCCCACCACAGAGCCCAACCATTAGGAGGCTCCAAGGACTACAGATGAAAAGGGTCATAGAGAGAAGCTAGAGCCAGATGGGGTGGGGTGGAGGGAAACCGTGGGACATCCAGCTGGCTGGGGAACCCACTCATTCACAGCACGTTTACTGAGGGCCTACTATGTGCCTAGCACTGACTACTATGTGCCACATGCTGCAGAGACAATGGAGGGCGAACTAGACCAGGCCCCGGTCCTTGCCCACCTGGAGCTTCAGCTCTAGTACAGGAAGCAGGCTCTCATCACTAACCACACAACTAAACTCTGCAAAGAGCCCAGAGAGGGGTGCATGGTGCCACAAACACATGTAATGGGGGATTTGACTTAGCTGAGAGGTCAGAGAAGGCTCACTGGAGGTGACATGGGTTGAAACCTGAAGGATGAGTAGGTACTTGCTAGGCAAAGCAGGGGTGGTAGGGGAATGCTAGGGGGAAGAAAGAGCAGGAGCGCTGGCCAGGTGGTGAGCAGGGGATGCAGAGGGGCTAAGGGGAAGCCAGAGTGGCTGCAGTGGACACCAGGACCCAGGAGTCCTGCCTTTACCATCAGCTTGGTGAAAAGCCCCTGAAGAGGAGATTTGTGATCTGAGGCAGCTGCTATGTGGGCCTGATGGTGGTTGAACCAGAGTGCGGGGGTTTAGATAGGCATGGGCCAGACTCAGACGTCAGCATGAGGCAGCTGAAGGGATCAAGGTGGTTGTGTCTAGAGACGCTGATTCATAGAAACGCTGGTCAGGAAGTGCACATGTCAGAGGATACAAGTTACCTGGTGGGTGTTCCTTCCTCCTTCCTGAACTCTCCTGTCTGGTTTCAGCTCTTCGGTCAGCCCCATGAGTCACCGGCTCCTCTAGGCGGCGCAGGCCTGGGACCTGCCAGGATGCTGCCCCCACTCCCTGCATGTGCCCCCATATCCATTTTCCTTGCCCCTCTGTCCCTGGGTGCCTGCTGTGACTCCCCAAACCCCTGCCCACCCTGTCTGCTCTCTGTGCGGTGGAACGGTAGGCTTGGGAGGACTGAAGAGTTAATTGTAGGACAACTGGCCCTGACAGGGGCTTTCCAGTAGACCGTGCCTGAACTTCAGTGTATAGTGGCATTGATGGGAAACCAAGGGGAGTGGCGTTGAAAGGAGCCCCTTGGAGGACATTTGTCCATGCTGCACAGGGCACAGTGGGCTTGGGGCTGAGGACCACCATGAAGTCTAGTAGCGTGGGATGGGAACCCCTAGCCCCCTGGCATTTTAAATCTTGGGAGAGGCAGGTGTGTGGAGCATTTCTGACCCGGAGCTTCAAGGTCCCCTGCCTCCTAGATCTTGTATTGCCAGCTGCTGTGGGACTTTTGCTCCGAGAAACTGGACTCCTGGGATTTTGAAGGGAGGCCTTGGGGTCACTCATTATAGCAGGGGCTCCTGCTGGGACCAGATCCAGAAGTTTGGTTAGGAATACAAGCCCTCACCATTGGGAAAGGTCCCAGGGCTGATGGGGGTGACGTGGAGCCACCTGCACCCTGGCCATCTCTCCTGGGGGCCAGAGTGGCTCATCTTCTTGACCCCTGCGGCCCTCCTCACTCCCCCATGCCCCTGCTCTTTAGCTGTCCTGGGGAAAATTCTCCCTTGTCCCACCTAAGGGGGGCCTGAAATAGCAATAAGGACATCTAGCCCCTGTCTCCCCACAGCACCGCAGTTGGCCATCCTTATTCTAGAGCATTATTTTGGGAAAGGGACAATCCCAGAATCCAGGGTGGATACTCAGTGCGGAGGCCTCTAGAAGTTCCTCCTTAGGTCTAGCCTCCTTTGCAGGACAACTTTCTGTGGAAGCCTGTGGCCTGGGACACAGTCTCTTCTCCAGCCCCTTCCCCTCTTGAGAGAGCAGACTTTGGATGGAGCTGGGTGCGTTTCTACAATGTTCTCTCCACTGGTGAAGATGCAAGGAGAAAGGAAGGGCTTATTTCCTCCCTCGCTCAGGTTAGAAGGACCTGGCATCAGAATGTGCCCAGGAGTCCCATGCTCAGCTCTGCGTGCTGCTCCTCCCACCCCAGAAACCCTGCCCCCTACCTATGCCTTCTGTGTCCCCAGCCCTGGTTCTGCCCTGGGACCTTGAGATGGGCCTGAGGGCGGTGGCTGGGAGCCTGGGAGCTGTCACTCCTGGGGCAGTACCGCCCCCTGCTGGCCACCCAGAGAGGCCCGGAGGCTAGAAGTTTCATCTGGTGCCTGCTGGTCAGCCCAGTGCCAGCTGATTGGCCCCATGGGGCTGGTTCCTGGGTTCTCCAGGAACAGCCTGGGTGTGCTCTGGCACAGATCCTGGCTTGGTCTCTGGCAGGCTAAGTGGCCTTAGATGAATTTCTGTTCCTGCCTGGGTGGGCCTCAATTTCCTGATCTGTACAAAGAGTAGGGTGACTCAAGGAGGTTCCTCCAATGTCTCAGATTCGGAACCTGCTCCTAGCCTGCCTCTTCATTCCCGTTCCTGCTCTCCCTGCCCTCAAGGCCTCCCAGCCCCACCTGGCCTCTCTCTACTTGGCATGTCCCAGTGTTGGCAGCCCCCACTTGCCCTCCACTTCCGTGGGCCCCCCTCCCACCGCCACAGTCCGCCTCCCCTCCCACTTGGCCCCTCACTCAGTGACGGGCCTGGCTAGCTGAGATGGGCTGATGAGCACCCCCAATCCTCCTCCCACTCAGGCATGAACTACTATGAGTGGACTCCTGACGAGTAGGTAAGAGATCATACTTATCCAGTCTGTCAACTGTAAAATGGGATAATAACACCCAACTCTCAGAGTTGTTATGAGGATTAAACAAAATAATGATATGTTTGCAAAAGAGCTTTGTAGGTGGTGTTTGTGTCAGAGGAGGGGCCAAGAGTTACTTGGGCAGGTTGCCTGGATGGTCCCTGAGGCCAACAGTGGAAGGCTGGACGACCTAGACAAGCCCTCGCTGGCCCCAACCCACCCTCCTGGGGTTGGAAGTCAGGTCAGACCCCTGGGAGTCCAGTCCTGATCTCCTGTGGTGAGAGAGGCCTGGAGTCTGGCAAAAGAACTCTGCCAGGCATAGCTCCAATACTTACTGGTCCCAGCAGAGACACGGGGGCAGTGGGGGAGCCAGAGACAGACCTCTCAGCACCCCTGGAGCAGGAGGGGCTCTCAGTCCCTGCAGGAAAGGAAGCACGACATTCCACACGCACCACAGGCACCAAGACATTCCATAGGCACAACATTGATCAGAGACTTAAGACTTTATCCTGAAGGCTCTCCACTCATCTCAGGAGAAAGTTCCCAGGCCTTAGTTGAGCACCAAAGGTCTTAAGGACTTAAGGACCTCGCTCCTGTGCCCCTTTTTCTGCTTTCTTTTATCCCCTCCCTCCCATCCCCTATTGGCCACTCTGAATTCCTTGGTAACCAGACTATTCATAGGCAACTCTAGGAGAGAGGTACTATTAAGACAACGATGCACAGAGAGGTTGAGCAGATTGCTTAAGGCCACACAGTCAGTGAGTGGAGGAGCAGGGGATGGAATGCACTGGAGCCCTGCCTCTAACCTCTATGCTATGCTGCTCTCAGGACACACGGGAGGGGGCAGGTTCAGGTGGGGAGAGCAGGGAGGGGCCTTTTCAGAATTCTAGGGGACAGAGGATGGTGGCCTGATGTGGGGCAAGTCCTGGGGTCTGGGAAGAGAAGGGTGGGGTTTGGAGACACTTGGAAGAAGGAACAGGGGGAGCAGCAGTTTGACGCTTTGAAGACTGGATGAAAGGGGCTTGTGGTGAGGAGCAGGGGCAGAGGAAGCTGGTAGAGTTGGATTTGGGTGTGGCATAGGTGTGGGCCTGGGAGTTGTGGGAGGTGGGAGGCTGGGGCTCAGGAGTGGAGCCACTTGGGAGTGCCAGCTCTGTGCCTAGGACTGAGTGTGGGCACCTGGGGGGCGGGTATGTACAGTGAGAAGTCCCAGGGAGCCTCCACATCAGGGCTATCTCAGAAACTGGTGGGGCTAAGGAACCAGGTGAGGTTTAGGGGAGCCGGACACCTGCCCAGGAGAGGACCAGTAGAGGGGGCAGTATCCATTGGTACATCCAGGGCAGAGGGAGCAGTAGCCCCAGAGACTGGAGATGGGACTTGTGGGAAGAAATTACACAGAGGAGGCGGGGCACGGTGACTCACGCCTGTAATCTCAGCACCTTGGGAGGCCAAGGTGGGTGGATCACTAGGTCAGGAGTTCAAGACCAGCCTGGCCAATGTGGTGAAACTCTGTCTCTACTAAAAATACAGGTTGGGTGCGGTGGCTCACGCCTGTAATCCCAGCACTGTGGGAGGCTGAGGTGGGTGGATCACTTGAAGTCAGGAGCTCAACACCAGCCTGGACAACAGGGTGAAACTCCATCTCTACTAAAAAATACAAAAAGTAGTTGGTCGTGGCAGCAGGCACCTGTAATCTCAGCTACTGGAGAGGCGAGGCAGGAGAATTGCTTGAACCTGGGAGCTGGAGGTTGTTGCAGTGAGCCAAGATCGTGCCATTGCACTCCAGCCTGGGTGAAGAAGCGAGACTCCGTCTCAGAAAAAAAAAAAAAATTAGCCAGGTGTGGTGGCAGGCACCTGTAATCCCAGCTACTAGGGAGGCTGAGGCAGAGTATCACTTGAACCTAGGAGGCGGAGGTTGCAGTGAGCCGAGACTGCACTACTGCACTCCAGCCGGGGTAACAGAGTGAGACTCCATCTCAAAAAAAAAAAAAAAAGAAAAGAAAACAAAAAAGAAATTTCAGAGGAGGCTGGATGTGGTAGCTCACGCCTGTAATCCCAGCACTTTGAGAAGCCGAGGCGGACAGATCACCTGAGGTCATGAGTTTGAGACCAGCCTGGCCAACATGGCGAAACCCTGTCTCTACTAAAAACACAAAAATTAGCCATGAGTGGTGGGGCACACCTGTAGTCCCAGCTACTCAGGAGGCTGAGGTGGGAGAATCTCTTGAACCCAGGAGCCAGAAGCTGCAGTGAGCCAAGATTGTGCCAGTGCACTCCAGCCTAGGCAACGGAGTAAGACTCCATTTCAAAAAAACAAAACAAAACAAAACAACAACAACAACAAAATCTCCAAAAAACAACAAAAAAGAAATTGCACAGAGGGAAACTTATCTTGATGGAAGAAGAGCTTTCTCATTAATGGAGTATCCAAAGGTCACAGAGGCTTGGGGTACTAACTCCCAGTCACAGGAGTTATCAGAGGCAGGGCTGGATGGCTGCTGTGCAGGGTGGAGGCTGTTGCTAAGGGATCTTCAGTGGTGGTGATGGACAGGAGGCCAGGGAACCTGTTATCTAGTGGAAGGACCATTGCTTTCTAAACTTAAACAGCCCCTTTCCTGGGGAACGAGCTCTAACTCATGCTGTGAAACCACGATCCACCCTGGCATTCTAAGACTCACCTGCTGTGTAGATGGAGGCCTTCTGCATGACCAGAAGGAGTCCCTCTCCCCCTCCCCTTGTCTCAAGCTCATCATCTTGAGGGGTTTTCCCCGCCTCTCTTCATCCCACACCCACCCCAGAGCAGGCCTTTGAACCAAGGTTTTCTTCCTGGTCTGGCATGAAAGGAAGCCAGGAGGGAGACGTCAGCAGTGGCCACAGGCACTCCCACTCCATTCCGGCCAGCCTGGGGGCTGCGGTTGACAGGCTGGCCCCAGGGAGGGGTTCCTGAGATGTTTCCTTAGACGCGTAATTGGAATTGCACAGCTTGGTAATTAGGAGAGGCAGCAAAGTGTTCTATAAATGACTGTAATTATGGCCAACATGGCGAAACCCATCTCTACTAAAAAATACAAAAAAATTACCCAGGCATGGCAGCAGACCCCCTGTAATCCCAGCTACTCAGGAGGCTGAGGCAGGAGAATCGCTTGAACCCAGGAGGCGGAGGTTGCAGTGAGCCAAGATCAAGTCACTGCACTCCAGCCTGGGCGATAAGAGCGAAACTCTGTCTCAAAAAAAAAAAAAAAAAAAAGCCTGTAATTATAGTTACTTTCTGCAGCCAAACCAGGAGTTTCCGGGATCACCTGGGGGAACCGGGTGAAGGGGAGAGGAAGAGGGAGGGGAAGATATGGTTGTGAAGTGTCAGTTGTCATGGAGGAGGCCAGACCTCCTCCATGAGCTATATACATGTTCACAAGGCCCCTCCATGGACTTCTTGGGGGTCTAAACCACCAGCGGGCCTGGAACCCATCTGGTTCAGGGCCCCAATTTGACAGAGGCGAGAAGCCTAGAGAAGGGAGTGGACTTGGTCCAAGTGACGGAGGCATCAACAGCAGAACCTGGGCTGGAACCCAGCCATCCCCTCAGCCAGACTGAGCCACACATTTTTAGTTTTTGGACCATGCCAAACACTTTGTTTTCTCCTGGTCTTTCCCCAGTTCCCTCTCTAGCCTGGCACTCTCCCCTTACCCCTTTCTGGCATACATTTACCCTCCCCTCTGTTCTCTATAATGCTGCCTCCTCCAGGAAGCCTTCCCTGAACCCCTGCACAGAATGTCTCCTCTGGTTCTCCATGGCCCCCATGCATCCCTCTGTCCCCCCACAGACTGCCCCACCCTGGGTAGACCTGTCTCCCTCAGACAGCAGGGACCACACTCAATTCCCAGTGATGGGCTGCAGCCAGCTGGTACCAGCTCATGGGTGCTGGTGGCCACATTTTCAGAATTTTGCGAACGAGTTGTTAAGCCCAGTCATTGTTAGTAATTAAATTATATAAGCTTACAATTAAATACATTTTGTTAAAAAAGGAAATACCCACTAGAAACTCACCATTTCCTAATTATTTTATTATATGTCACCATTATTCATGCTTGTAAGGTATTTTATGTCTCTTGCACCTGGTGGTGTGCACACTTTGTGATGGTGTGAACCAGCCCCACGCTCAGCGCTCAGTGATGAAATACTGGTGGCTTTATATCTGCCAGGGTAGGAATATTTGCACCACAGAAATGGGCAAAGACTACAAATCAGGGCCCCTCACCCGTCCAGAGAGCTGGTGGTTAAACACTGTTCAGCTCGCCCCTGAATTTGCCTCTGACTTTCTGGCCTTGACAGCAGGCTTGGCACCTGGCAGATCCGGCAGGTGCTCAGTGAGGGAAGGGCCACTGCGCAGGAGGAGAGAGGATGCAGGCTTGGCCGTGGGAGGAGGGACTGCCTGCTTCTGCTCCCAGTGCTGGCTCTGGCCTCTGCCCCATTTTCCAACCCCCACCCAGGGCTCTCACAGGGGTGTAGGTAAGCCCTGTGGCAGGGGCCTGCATCTTGGATTTGGGTGAAGCCACTTTCCCAGGCCAGGGCTGAGGGGCCCCAGAGAGTCAGGCAGGTGTAGGTGGCCTTGGCAGGGCTCACAGAGAGCTGGGCCTGGAGGGGTTCCTGGCTCTTCCTCTTCCAAACTGTACATGGCAGTGTGCCACCTTCCTGCACCCCATCAGCCTGGCCACAGCAGGTGGGGTGGGTGGAAAGGCCGTGGGAGTGGGAGGTTTCAGAGAGGCATTTAGTGGGTTTCGGCATTCCACCACACACAGGTCAGGTTTTGGGCTAAGGATGTTTGCAGAAATGTGTTGGGGTTAAAGGTCATACCACACCTATAAAAACTGGAAACGGTCAATTATTGCCAATGTCAAGAAGAAAAATTGCCCCTTTGTTGCCCTTTCGCTATAGCAGAGTGCTACTTCAAACAAACCAGTACGCAAATACCAGCCCACGGGTGTGTTCTGAGAGGGATCTAAGAATGATCTGGCCCTAAGTATCAACAGTGCTGAGGCTGAGAAACCCTGCCCTGAAAAGATGTTCTCACACACACCCAATTTCAGGGGAGCCTTCAGTCCGGAGGAAGGAACCCCTGGTCTCTGCAACCTTAGTTTACAGAAGAGAAATTAACCAAGGGCTGAGGTGGGGGTGGTAAAGAGCATGCTCACGATCACCCAACAAGTCCCCCTTGTGCACTCAGCATGGTGCCTGCCCACAGTAGTGGCTCAGTAAATGTTAAATTGGGAAGAAAATCAGGACAGGATTAGGCTCTGACCTGAAACTCTTCTCAAGGTTGCCCTGGAAAGGATCCCACCAGCATCCCCTTGATCCTTGTTGGACTCCAGCTTCTTGGCAGCAGTCGCTACTGCTGATTGGCATCTTCTTGACTGACATGAGGAGGCCCGATCCTGGCTGATGGTGCAGGCAGGCGAGGCTGCCTATAAGATAAGGAAGAGAGTGGGTCAAGGTCAATTTCACACATCTAAGCCAGAGAGGACACAGTGGTTACAAGGGTTCACCATGGTGGCAGGCACCCAGGGTGTTGGAGAACTGGGCCACCACCCATGGTGATGGGTGGGCTAGCACAGGTTCCTGCAAGGTATGTGGGGTGTATGTGCAGGTTGAGCCCAGATTTTCTGACCCTACCTGCCTGATGACCCAAGGTCCTTAATTAGGGTCCTGTCTGGTGCCTGCTTCTGGAACTGGCCTTAAAGAGTCCACAAGGGTAATATCTGTGGGGGCCTCAGCTGCCACCTTTGCTCTCCATCCTTCCCTCCCTCTTCAATGGAAGCAAAATTGCATAGGTTTATGAATGTCAGATTTATAGCTCTACCTCAGGGTTCATATCCCAGATTTGCTTCTTATTGGCTGTGTGACCTTAGGCGAGTTATTCAACCTGTTTTTGTTCTCAGCGGTAGAATGGGGTTAACACAATTGTATCCACCTTGATAGGGTTAATGGGAGGATCAAATTAGTTTTTTTTTTTTTTTTGAGACTGAGTTTTGCTCTTGTTGCCCAAGCTGGAGTGTAGTGGTGTGATCTCGGCTCACTGCCACCTCTACCTCCCGGGTTCAAGCGATTCTCCTGCCTCGGCCTCCCAAGTAGCTGGAGTTATAGGCATGCACCACTATGGCCGGCTAATTTTGTATTTTTAATAGACTCGGGGTTTCACCATGTTGGCCAGGCTAGTCTAGAACTGCTGACCTCAGGTGATCCACCCACGTGGGCCTCCCAAAGTGCTGGGATTACAGGCATGAGCCACCACGTCCGGCCCAAATTACTTAATTTTTTTTTTTTAACAGATCAGTCAGAGGGATGGCTGGCTTACAGTAACCAGTCAACGAATGTGAACTAATACTAGTACGGTTTTTATTGGGTTCCTCACACCCTCCAGGGATGGTGAGAACTAACTTAAGGCTCCTTTTCTCTCGAGCATCTCAATCTTTCTGCTGCCCTCTAGTGGAGCCCGGCTGTATGTCCTGAGAGGACAGGAGATGAACTTAGTGTGTCCGGAGAGGTAATTTCTTGCTTCAGATTTCAAAGAAAGTGTGCCATTTAAGGAAACCTTGTGATTGGTTCTTGTACAGAGTCAAACAACTAGTTTCTCCCCCATCCTCCAAAGAGGAATGCACCTGTCGTTGGCATTTGTGTACTGGTTTGTTTGACGCAGCACTCTACAATAGTGAAAGGGCAACAACGGCAATTTTTCTTCTTGACATTGACGATAATTGGCCATTTTCACTTTTTACAGGTGCAGTGACCTTTAACCCCAACATATTTCTGTAAACTTCCTTACCTGAGCTCTTATAGCAACCAGGTGGGGCCACATGTTGTCCCAGCCTGGTCCCCTGCTCCCACGGACCCTGCGAGAGGCTAAAGGACAACCACAGAGGGTGAGGGCTCTCTGCTGGGCACTGGGTGTGCAAAGCTGTACGTGATGTAACCGTGGACCCTGGAGAGAGGTTTCTTTAAGGGAAAGATGAGGATGGAGCGGGGCAGGGGGCAGGATAGGAAGGGGTCTGGATACCTACCTGGTTTGGCTGCAGGGAGGTCAGTGAGAGCGAGGGGAGGGGCAGGCCAGAGTACTGGATTGGGATGGTCCCCGGGCCCCGGCTGGGGAAACTGAGTTCTGGGAGGGACAAAGCTGTGCCGAAGGATGCACACCTGGCTACCTGAGGGACCCTGGAGCTTGATCTCTCGCAGCACGCCTGTGGCTGCGGGCAACGCGGCCGACGGCCACTCCAGATGCTCGATCAATTCTGCAGCTCAGGCCCTGTCTCAGAAGGCTCCACAACACCTGCGCCGGGTCTCTGCGCCTTCCCCACGCGTTCACGTTCGAGGTCCTCACGGCTCTCAGCCCCGCCCTTGGTCCCGCCCCCTCATGGCCAGCCAATCCGAGAACCCCAGCAACCCCCTCGTCCAATGCGGCGCCTCCGGGTCTGCGCCCGCCCCGCCCCCTCCACCACAGCCTCCGCAGGTGGATGCTTTCTGCTGCTCTGGTCGCCGGCGTTTGTTCACCGAAGCCCGCGTCTTAGCTGCGGCCCGCCCCAGGAGGTGCTGGAGGGAACTGCGGCCTGGGTCCCGGAGCCAGTCGTAGGCTCCGGAGCCAAGCATGTCCCCGGGCCTAGCTCCCAGGATCTCCCTTCTGGAAGCCGTACCTTCCTCTCGTGCGCCCTCCCCACGGGCAGGAGATACATCCCGGAAACGGTGCAGGGGAAGGAGCTGTGGACAGGGGCGCGGACTCTGGCTTCAGCCCTGTTCTGGCTCTCCTGGATCCTCCCCTCAGGCTCTCAGCCTCCTCATCTGACAAACGGGGATTTGCGGCTGCCGGGGTTGGCTCTGGGACCATTTAGCCTTTAGTACGAGTTCGGACGGAATAGACCATGTAAACCAAATAAGTCCACTGTGGGCTGTGGCTGGCTCTCCCACTCCTTTCCGGGCTTCCCGGTAGGGCCCAGACTCAGCCCGGGGCCCCCAGTCCCTTGCCTCGCGAGCCCACCTCCCTCCTGCACGCGGGCGGCTGGGTGTCCGAGCCCAGCGCTGTTGCCATGGGCTTTGGCTCCACCTAGTGGTGCGAGGTTTGATCTGAGAGGCGCCAGCTGAGGCTCTGGAGTGAAGGAAGCTGTATCTGAATGCCTCAGAGAGAGACTGGAACAAGGACAAAGTGGCATTTCTCTGCCTTAGCTTCTGCCGCAGACCTGGCTGAGGGTGGTCTCAGTCCTCTCCGCCCTCTGGTTCCGAGGGGAGCCTGGGGTACTGTGCACTTGCCTGTGTCACCGTGTTAGCTTTTTCATGTTCTTGTGGGGTGCTGTCCTTGTGCCAGGTGGAAGCCTCTCCTAGCCTGTTGGCCCCATGCCCACCTCCCTGGAACACCGAGGCTATAGTCTTCGAATAAGTGTGGGCCACTGCTCTGTGGCCGACTGTGTAAACCAGGCAGGTGGCCCTTCCCCTCCTGCCCCCACTACCTACCGTCCTCAGGAGGGAAGAGGTGCCCATGCCAACCTCCGTGGCTCACTGGTCTTCAGTCTTAGTGCCGTTTGCAGCCGCAGCCACTGGTTGCAGTAAGAAGCTTCTTGCTTACATGACATGGCATGGCATGGCTTCTGCGATCTGTGATCTGACTGGCCCCATCCTCTTCCTCCTCTGGAACTGGACTCTGTCTCCATGGTCCAGCCAAGATGGATGTTTTTCCTTATGTGCCTGTGTAAAGGGGTGCGAGGTGTGTCAGGGGGAGGACAGGGAAGAGATGTTGGCCTGGTTACTTATGTACTGCCCGCTAGAGAAGCCCGCAGCAGGGACCTCCCAGGGGCCCATGTGAATATCTGACAGCTGAAGAAAAAATGATTGGCTCTGAAATACGAACACTGTAAAATTGAAATCAATAAATTCTTAATCAAGTGTCCAACTGTAACATTATATCAACCTCATTAATTGTTAAATTTAGTATTCATAAAAATTTCATTACATTTGAAAGAATGTGTGGGCTAGGTTTTTCTCATTTCACAAGAATTCCCAATTGTAATTTAAATCAGTTACTCCTAGTCAAATGGTTTCAAGAGCAAAATTATAAATATCCTTTCAAAAACTTTACAGCAAATTTTTAATATTTTAGCATGTTTGCACTGAGGAAGTAAAGTGAAGCTGTGAAAATAAAAATGAAACTGGACGCGGTGGCACGCGCCTGTATTCCCAGCTACTCAGGAGGCTGAGCTAGGAGAATTGCTTGAGCCCAGGAGTTCAAAGCCAGCCTGGGCAGTGTATAGTGGGGAACAGGGAGCCACAGTGTGCACCCAGGCAGGGAGTGCTCTGGGGGTACTAATTCACCCTTCAAGTTGGGGCGTGGGGGCTCCTCTGGACTTACAGGAGTAATGAGGACTTAGGGGAGTAGCGAGAGGCTGCACTGCGGAGCTAAGATTGGGGCTCAGGTTCCAGATCACCATGTGGAGTAAGTTCTCATAGGAGGACTGCAATTGGTGGGCCCCCAGAACCAGCCCTCAGAGATGTCCTTTGCAGGGCCCCCAATCTGGCAGCACTCCTCTGCTGGGGACTCTGGGCCTTTGACTTCTGGGTCCAGTCTTCTCCCTCCTTCACCCCAATTACTGTTGCCCCCAAAGCTATGTCAACTCTGTCCCATATTTCCTTTCATTTCACTCTCATTGGGCAGAAGGAATAGCCCAGGATCCATAAAAAGAAACAGTCCCCAAAGCAGGGTCTCCTTTCCTCCAGGACACAGAACATTCAATCTTCATAATCCCTGGCTACATAAGTCCTGGCCTGGGCAGGAACAATGTGTTTCATTCCTTCCTCGGGAATGTCTCTTTACCATATGGCCACGTGACCCCTCCCAAGGCCAAACAACAAACAAGAAAATCCCCAAACAGCAAAAGGAATCTATTCAATAATAAAATAGTTTTAACAGCCACATCTGATACTTAAGATGAGAAATGCCATAACCTTGAATGCCATCTCTAGGGCTGGTTTCTCTCCAAACATCTTAGGTCCTTGCCCCTCCCTCTTACCTTTAAACTGTTAGAGTAGGGTGGCACAGAAACAGATGAAACACCCTCAGAGGAAGGAATAGGGTGGAGTCGGGGGGAAATACCTCGGGGTATTTCTCCCCCTTAGTGAAATACCCTGAGCTGTGCATGTGAAAACAAACAGGGAAAGAATCACCTAATTTTCATGTATGGTGTCCATACCCTAAGCTGAGCAAGAGGGTGGTGTTTAAGACAATGACATTAGGTGGGCTACTTTGAGAACCTATGAATCTTTTAAGTGCTTTTTTTGTCTTGCAACAACCCCGAGAGGCAGGTCCGATTATCTCCATTTTAAATATGAAAAAAAATTAAGTCTCAAGTAGCTCAAGTGTCTTGCCCTATGCCACACGACCACTCGGTGGTTGAACTAGGATTTGAACCCAAGTCCATCTGGCTCCAAAACCCTTGCTTGTTTCATGATACAAAACTGTATTATTATGTGTATGGTCTGGCTAGCACCTCTGGTACCAGGTGTATTGCCATCTAGAGCCAAACGACATTGCCCAGCCTCCCTGTACCCAGGTATAGTCGTGTGGTTACTGAATGGAAGGTCTTGACTGAGTTGTCCCAGTTCCTGGCGTGTTAAAGAATTGAACAAAACGCACAAACAAAGCAACAAAAGACAAAGAAATGAAAGAATGGAGTAATGAAGGCACAGATTTATTGAAGATGTGAAAGTACAATTCACAGAGCAAGAGGGGGCTCGAGCGGGCTCGAGCAAGCGGCTCAGGAGCCCCTTCAATGAGAAATTTTATTAAGCTAAACAACAAGAACACCCCTGGTGCCCTCCAGAGGCCTCCAGTCAGTCACATCCTATGAAGGACTGACCCATGACCAATTAGAGGCTGAAGTGGAGACTTGGATTGTGGTTATCACAGGAGTGAAGATGTGGCCTGTATGTTGCCTAATCCTGCCCAGAATTGATTGTACCTGCTGTTCCTTTTGCTTATGTGAACTGGCTGCACCCGTTCTTCTTTTGCTCATGCCTTAACCGTTGGTTACCCTAATTCCCTATTCTCCTGCCTCAGTGTGGTTAAGTTCCCACCAACGAAATGTGGTTGGACTCGTGTGGGACTTTGAGGAAGGGGCTTAAATGAAGCTGGCTCTACAGGGAGGGCCCCTTTTGGTCTTCTTGAGTTCTTCCGCCTTCTGGCCAGCAACACGGTTAGCACTCAAGCAGCAGCTTCCACCATCAGGTGGCCTTAGAGATGCCAACCAAATGTTTTTGTGGTGAAGCAGGAAGATGGAGCCTGGCGTTTTGCTGGGACTGACATACTCACCCTGGACTGCCCAGCCTTGGACATCCTTTATGGGAGAGAGAATACACTTGTATCTTAAGTCTGTGATCTGGAATTTCTTTTTATTCATCCAAGCTGCCTGCAATGAACAAAATCATGTTCCCCATCCTAGGCAATGTTTAGATGGATCTAAATGTGTACACCCTCTACTCTGAGAATGATAGGATAGTTACAGAACGTGGGAGGCAGGAGTGGGAGGAGAGAGCACTATAAGTATGGGCCTGTCTTGAGAGTGCCAAGAAGGACTTAGGCATAGTCGAGCACTAGGCTAACCTCACCTAGCAGAGGATTCACTTGCCCATCGTGAGGGGGTTGGTGAGGGTTGGACCCTAACTTCCCATCACTTTTGAGAGGGTGAAAATTTCAGTTTGGGTGCTGGCAAGAACAGAGAGAGGGAGAGAAAAAATTATGTAATATACACATAATATATATCTTTTGAAATGTATACATCATTCATTAATATTCTCAATAGCCCCGAAACAGCCACTGAAAAGTTTTGAAGCAGGGCCAGTTTAATCCACTCAGCTTGGAAGCTGATCCCCCACCCTGGTCAAGCTTCAGAGACGGCAGCCCCTTTGTGAGAAACCCTGAGCTTGAGCCACTCAGCCACCCAACCACCCAGCAAAGCTGCTCCTGGTGCTGCACCCTCAGAAGCTGTGAGATCATAAACATTTATTGTTTTAAGCCATTAAGTTTTGGGATAATTTGTTAAGCAGCAGTAAACAGCTAATACATTCAGCCTCGTCTGGGGTGAGTGATGTGTTTCTGGAAGCTCTTTCAGAGAAGTGAGGGAACTTTTCTCCCAGAAGCTGCCAGCAAAACTTTCCTTGTGTTTCATTGGTCCAAACCAAATCACTGGCCTATGCTGTGATGTGACTGTGACCATTGGGGAGGATGAGGCAATAACCCCCAGCTTGGGCCACTTCTGGGGAGGTGGTCAGTGCCCCACAACACTAGGGGAGGTGCAAAGGCCTGAACAGAAGTTGGGGTGGCTGCCAAGAGGACCACAAGTTCTTCCATGCCACATCAATTAGGGCTCCTTCTGAGGGAGGAATGGGGGGCTGCATAGAACAGTGGGATTGACTTTAAGTCAGAAATTGATAAATGTCACCTCAGTGCTGAGACCCTTGGAGGAAAAACCAGTCCTTGGAGGACTGCTTTTCTTTGTGGAAGCTCATCACCCTGCTGCTGCTCGTGAGACAGCTGCTTGTGAGACATCTTCCCCGGCTGATGTCATTCCAGGCTCAAGGTCATCAGTGAGGCAAAACAGGCTTTCTCCAAACTCTCTTTATCAGAAGGTTCGTGACTGATGAGGTAGCGGTCACTCCAGCAGGGAGAGCAACAACCACTCTTGATAAGTGCTTTTTTTTTTTTTTTTTCTTTTTTTCTGCTAAAAACTGTTGCTCTAAATTTGTTGAAAGTGGTTCAACGGTATTGGAGTCTGGGGTCAAGTGGCTGTGTAAGGACATCTTTCGCCATGGTGGGTGATCTATGGGCTGACACATACAACAGAAGAGGCCAGGAGAGTGTCACTCGTGTGTGTGTGTGTGTGTGTGTGTGTGTGTGTGTGTGTGTGTATGTGTTTGGTAACAGCTCTACTGAGTTATAATTCACACACCATACAATTCACCCATTTAAAGTATGCAATTCAATGGCTTTTAGTGTATTCAGAGAGTTGTATGATAATTACCACAATATACTTTAGAATATTTTCATTTTCATCATCCTAAGAATCCCTAGACCCTTTATGTCCCATCCTCTAATCCCTCCATCCCTTCAGCTCTAAGCAATCACCAATCTATTTTCTGTCTCTTAGATGTGTGTTTTAAATGCCTTGTTTGCCAGAAAATAAGATTTTGGGGGAAAAAACAGAGAAGCTGTACTCTCCAATGGTAAGTATAAGGTATAGTGCAGATTGTTGTCATGAAATGCTCTACATGGCACGTGTGTGTTTTCTGACCTACACATTTTTACCAAGTGGGCAGTAATTTTGTTGAAATGACTTGAAAACTCTATAGGTGACTGACCCTTGTTGTTTGGGAAAGTGGTAGGTGCAGGGTGATGCGGGGTGGGTGTGGGGGATTTACCTGGGCTGGGAGAATGGGTCTGGGGGTATGATATAATGGGAGGGGGTATGGAAGCAGCTCTGAGGGGAAGGCAACACAGATCAAGTATGTGGACAGGGAAGAGTTGACATCCTGAGTTCCATGGCAACCAGATTTGCCAAGGTCTTAGAGTGTGTCCAGAGTGGAGCCTGACCGCAGACCTCAGCTCAAGGGATCCAGAGCCCCTCTGAGTCAGCTGTACTGAATTACAGCCCCAGATCTGGGTCAACTGGGGAGAGATGACGAGGATTAGGATTCCAAGGTGAAATCCCTTTCTTCATGTTTTTCCAAGGCTGGGGAAGAGCCACTCTTGACTCGGGCCCTTGGGGCTGCCTCTGAGGCCTGCCTCTGCCCTTGCCTCACTCTAGTAACTAGAGTGGCTCTTCCCCACAGCCTGCCCTGTGTGAGGCCAACCCAAAAATCACTGCAGACTTCCACAGAGGAAGTTCCTGGCTGATGGTGGAGGGCAAGGCCAGAGGAGAAAGAGGAGGTGATGAAGTCTTTATCCCCCAGGGTGTTGGGTCACATTGCTCACTGCCCTGCACCTGTACCCAGGTCTGCTTCTCAGACGCATGGCCAGGGCCTGAGAGCCCAGGCCTGGGTGAGGTACAACTCAGGTTTGAATTCCAGCCACAGTAAGGCAAGTGAAGATCTAGAAGATTCTTCCATAGAGGAAATGATCAGCCCAACTGATAAGTTGTACAGGCACTGAGATTGGTGTCTGAGTCCTCCCTATCACCCTGCTCTGAAGCCACAGCCAGGTGAGCCCTGCCCACTTGTTCCAAACTCCAGCCAGTCACTTGGGTCCTGACTCTTAAATTTGGAATCCAGGGAGGACTTTGAGTTGACTGCCAAAAATCATTAGACATTTAAGGAACCTTTTTTTTTTTTTTTTGAGATGGAGTATCGCTCTTGTTGCCCAGGCTGGAGTGCAGTGGTGCGATCTCAGCTCACCGCAACCTCCACTTCCTTGGTTCAAGTGATTCTCCTGCCTCAGCCTCCTGAGTAGCTGGAATCACAGGTGCATGCCACCATGCCCGGCTAATTTTGTATTTTTAGTAGAGACGGGGTTTCTCCATCTTGGTCAGGCTGGTCTCGAACTCCTGCCCTCAGGTGATCTGCCTGCCTCGGCCTCCCAAAGTGCTGGGATTACAGGCATGAGCCACCAAGCCCGGCCCACGAATCTTCTAATATGAAAGGCAGGGATCAAAACAAACAGAAAAAGGAATTCAGAGGAAAAAGACTATGCAGAAAGTAAAAGAAAACTAAACGAACAAACCAAAAACGATATTTAATATCTTCAGAGAGTTAAGAGAAGCTGTTACATCCATATTGTGCCTACATCCAGACATAAGAAAGGGCTGAAGGAAATTAAACAACAGATTGTGGAAATAAAAATTGCAGTGGAAAGGCTGGAAGCAGCCGGGCGCAGTGGCTCACGCCTGTAATCCTAGCACTTTGGGAGGCCGAGGCCTGCAGATTGCCTGAGGTCAGGAGTTCGAGACCATCCTGGCCAACATAGAGAAACCCCATCTCTACTAAAAATACAAAAATGGTGGTGCGTGCCTGTAATCCCAGCTACTTGGGAGGCTGAGACAAGAGAACTGCTTGAACCCAGGAGGCGGAGGTTTCAGTGAGCTGAGATTGTACACTCCAGCCTGGGCAACAGAGTGAGACTCCATCAAAAAAAAAAAAAAAAAAAAAAAGGTTGGAAGCTGAAGTTGAGAATTATTTGGTGGGACAAAGAAATGGAACATGGGAGAGAAAATAAAACAACAAAGGTAAAATCAAGAGGTTCACATATGAACCATAGGAATTCCTGAAGTAGGTAAGAGAGAAAGTAAGGGAAGCAATTATGAAATAAATTATATGAGAACAGTTATAGGGATTTGAGAACTTGTATTTCCAGACTGAAAGGACTCACCAAGTCTCTTGCCCAAGGACTGATGTGATGTGGCAAGGTGCATTGTGAGATTTCAGGGCAGCCAGAAGGTCCTGGGAGCTAGCAGATGGGAATAAAAAGAATAAATGCAAGGATACAGGAACCAGAATAGCCTTGGACTTCCCAATGGCAGTTCCAAAAAGTGGAAGACAGTGGAGCTATGCTTTCAAAAATTACTTTAAAAGATTGAAAATTATTACCAACTTAAAATTTTATATCCAGCTAAACTCTTGACCAAGTATGAGGGCAGAATAAAGATATCGTCGGACAAGCAAAGGCCTCAAAACTAAGCCTTTCATGCACTCTTTCTAAGCAAGTACTGAGAGGTACATTCAAGCTAAACAGGAGAGACATGGGGTAGGAAGAGAGGCAAGAAAAAGGAAATCTCCAAGATGACGGTGAAGGGAGGATAAAAGCTATGCACAGGCTTAGAGATAAGCAGCGTGGATCAGGGAAAGCAATGGCTGGGAGGTGCTTCTAAGAAAAAACAAATGGATGGGAATCTGATTGGTTGATTGTGGAGAAGAGATTTCCATTCCCCTTTGGGAAATGGTGTCAGGAGTAGGGAGGGCTGGGGTTGGAGCAGGGGGTTGCCCTCTTTCCTTACAAGTTTAGTAATCCTGTTGATCGTCAGTTTTATGTACAGTTTTACATATAGTAGTAGCCTTGACTGATAGTTTTATGTGCCAACTAGACACAGTTATTCAATCAAACACGAATCTAGGTGTTGCTGTGAAGGTATTTTAAAGATGTAATTAAAACCAAAAATCAGTTAACTTTAAGAAATGGAGATTATCCTAAATGATCTGGGTGGACCTGGTTCAATCAGTTGAAAGGCCTTCAGAGCAGGGCTGCAGCTTCCCTGAAGGAGAAGAAATTCTGCCTGAGGAAAGTGGCTTCATCCCATCCCTGAGAGTCCCAGCCTGCTCTTCCTGATGGGCTCCCCTACAGATTTGGGACTTGCCTAGCCAGTCTCATGATTTTATAAACCAATCAATGTCTTGATACATATCTCCTACCTGTCTTCTTTTCTGGTTGAGTACAGACTCCTAGAAGAACTACTTGAATTTTTCAACCACCTACATGGATTATTTTGATAAAACTACACGATGAAGTAAAAAATGAGTAAATATTTTATTTTATTTTATTTTTTTGAGATGGAGTTTCATTTTTGTTGCCCAGGCTGGAGTGCAATGGCGCGATCTTGGCTCACTGCAACCTCTGCCTCCTGGGTTCAGCTGAACCTCCTGCCTCAGCCTCCTGAGTAGCTGGGATTACAAGGGCCTGCCACCACACCTGGCTAATTTTTTTGTACTTTTAGTAGAGATGGGATTTTACTATGTTGGCCAGGCTGTTCTCAAAGTCCTGACCTTAGGTGATCCACCCACCGAGGCCTTCCAAAGTGCTGGGATTACAGGCATGAGCCGCCGTGTCCAGCCAGAGTAAATAAAATTTCAACCTCTCAGAAAACAAAGCAAAAAAATAAATAAATAAGAATTAATTAGAAAAGGGATTAGAAAAAGGACTAGAAGAAACCACATCAAAATGTTTTTTAACACTTACCTAAGGGTGGTAAAACTACAGGGAATACAGCAGCAGTCCCTTTCACGCACATCCGGTGTGTCCATGTGAAGAGACCACCAAACAGGCTTTGTGTGAACAATAAAGCTTTTTGATCACCTGGGTGCAGGCGGGCTGAGTCCGAAAAGAGAGTCAGCAAAGGGAGATATGGGTGGGGCCATTTTATAAGATTTGGGTAGCTAGTGGAAAATTAGAGTCAAAGGAGCTTGTTCTCTGGCTGGCGGGGGTGGGGCTCACAAGGTGCTCAGTGGGGGAGCTTTTGAGCCAGGATGAGCAAGGAGAAGGAATTTCACAAGGTAATGTCATCAGTTAAGGCAGGGACTGGCCATTTTCACTTCTCTTGTGGTGGAATGTCATCGGTTAAGGCAGGAACTGCCCATTTTCACTTCTTTTGTGATTCTTCACTTGCTTCCGGCCATCTGGACATATAGTGCAGGTCACAGGGGATAGATGGCTTAGCTTGGGCTCAGAGGCCTGATATTCCTGTCTTCTTATATTACTAAGAAAAATAAAATGAAATAGTGTTGAAGTGTTGGGACAGTGAAAATTTTTGGGGGGTAGTATAGAGAGATAAAAGGCAATGTTTCTCAGGGCTGCTTCAAGCAGGATTAGGGGCGGTGTGGGAACCTAGAGTGGGAGAGATTAAGCTGAAGGAAGGTTTTGTGGTAACGGGTAGTATTGTGGGGTTGTTAGACGAAACACTTGTTGTATAGAATGATGGGTGATGGCCTGGATGTGGTTTTGTATGAATTGAAAAACTAAACGAAGACACAGGTCCGAATAAAAGAAGGAGAAAAACAGGTATTAAAGGACCAAGAATTGGGAGGACCCAGGACAGCCAATTAGAGAGTGCCTAAGGAGGTTCAGCACAGCCCTGCCAGCAAAGATTATTTATTTATTTTAAGAGGGAATTTAGAGTGGCGGTTTGGGGATAGCACCAGGAGACATCAGCTGTGATGGCTTGGAGAAACAATGTAAACTGGCAGTGTAAACAAGAGCAGGGCATTTATGAGTACTTGAGAATGTCAAATAGGAGTATGACTAGACAGAAGATAGTAGGGATGACAAGTTTTTGGGGCACAGTCCAAGTTGGGCTGGTGTCTGGAATGAGACTGGGGCCTAATAAAAAGGAGCGTCCATACAGGAGCTCAAATGGGCTGTACCTTGTAGCATTCTGAGGACAGGCTCGAATTCTGAGAAGGGCAAGTGGTAAAAGTATTGTCCAGTCCTTTTTAAGTTGGTGGCTGAGCTTGGTGAGGTGTGTTTTTAAAAGACCATTAGTCCGTTCTACCTTTTCTGAACGGACTGAGGATGGTAAGGGGTATGAAGGTTTCACTGAATACCAAGAGCCTGAGAAACTGCTTGGGTGATTTGACTAGTAAAGGCTGGTCTGTTATCAGGCTGTATAGAGGTGGGAAGGCCAAACCAAGGAATTATGTCTGACAGAAGGGAAGAAATGACCGTGAAGGCCTTCTCAGACCCTGTGGGAAAGGCATCTACCCAGCCAGTGAAAGTGTCTACCCAGACCAAGAGGGATTTTAGTTTCCTGACTCAGGGCACGTGAGTAAAGTCAATTTGCCAGTCCTGGACAGGGACAAATCCCCAAGCTTGATGTGTAGGTAAGGGAGGGGGCCTGAACAATCCCTGAGGAGTAGTAGAACAGCAGATGGAACACTGAGAAGTGATTTCCTTGAGGACAGATTTCCATGATGGAAAGAAAACCAGAGGTTCTAAGAGGCAGGCTAGTGGCTTGTAACCTACATGGAAGAGGTTATGAAATGACAACAGAATAGGATGGGCCTGTGAAGTTGGAAGGAGACATTTTCCTTGGTGTAAAAACCATTTGCCTTGTGTGGGAAGAGATTGATAAGTGGGAGTTTCAGTGGGGGAGTAGGTGGGAGGGACTGATGAGAAGGAGAAAAACTGGCCATGAGGGACAGAAGTTGGAAGCTAGCTGCTTCTTTAGTTACCTTATCAGCATAAGCATTGCCCTGGGCAATGGAATCTGATGCTTTTTGATGGCCCTTGCAGTGAATGACTCCAGCTTCCTTTGGAAGCAAAGTGGCCTTGAGAAGAGTTTTTATTAAAGAGGCATTAATGATGGAGGACCCTTGCATAGTGAGGAAACCTCTTTCAGCCCATATAACAGTATGGTGGTGCAGGATATAGAAGGTATATTTAGAGTCAGTATAAATATTGATGCATAGTCCTTTTGCAAGAGTGAGGGCTCGAGTTAAGGCAATGAGTTCGGCTTGCTGAGAGGTAGTGGAGGGGGGGCAGAAAGTATATGCATCAGGTGTGGGGAAGAAAATAGATTTTGGAAGTTATGAGAACTGTAGAGAGTGAGTTGAGCACAGTTTGTGATTTTGAGGGCCTCTAAAAGTATTAAAGCAGCGGCAGCCACCACACGCAGACATAAGGGCTAGGCTAAAACAGTAAGGTCAAGTTGTTTAGACAGAAAGGCTACAGGGTGCGGTCCCGCCTCTTGTGTAGGAACTCCAACCACACAGCCCTGCACTTTGGCTGTATGTAATGAAAAGGGAGTGATGAGTTAGGGAGAACTAGTGTGGGAGCTCTTTTTTAAGGAATGGAAAGGGGAGTGGGGAAAGGATTTAGGATCTGTGGGGTCAGCTAGGTTTATTTAGAACAGAATAGTGGGTTGTGGAGGGAGGTATTGAGGACAGGAGAGTATACGGGTTTGGCACCATGAGGTGGATAGGCAAAACAATTTGGTTGATAAGGCACAGATCCTGAACTAACCTGTAAGGCTTGTCCGGTTTTTGGACAGGTAAAATCAGGGCTTTGTAAGGACAGATTATAGACTTTAAAAGGCCATGCTGTAACAGGCAAGTGATAACAGGCTTTAATCCTTTTAAAGTGTGCTGTGGGATGGGATATTGAGCTGGGTAAGGGTAATTAGGTTTTAATGCGATGGTAAGGGGTGCATGATCAGTCGCCAAGGGGGAAGTAGAGGTGTTCCATACCTGTGGATTAAGGTGGGGATATACAAGGAAAGGATGTGAAGGAAGCTTTGAATTGGGGAAAAGGGTGGCAATGAGGTGTGACTGTAGCCCAGGAATAGTCAGGGAAGCAGATAAGTTAATTAAAATATCTCGACCTAATAAGGGAACTGGGCAAGTGGGGATAACTTAAAAGGAGTGTATAAAAGAATATTGTCCAAGTTGGCACCCAGAGTTGGGGAGTTTTAAGAGGTTTAGAAGCCTGGCTGTCAATGCCCTCAACAGTTATGCAGGCAAAGAAAACAGGCATTTGAAAAGACGGCAATGTGGAGCTGGTGGCCTCCAGATTAATTAAGAAGGGGACAGACTTACCCTCCACTGTAAGTTACCTAAAGCATCTGTGATGGTCCCAGAGGCTTCTGAGGTGATGGGGCAGCATCAGTCTTCAGCCGCTAAGCTGAGAAGATCTGGGAAGAAGTCAGTCAGAGAGCCTTGGGCCAGAGTTCCAGGGGCTCTGGGAGTGGCTGCTGGGCGAGTTGGACAGTCTGATTTCCAGTGGGGTCCTGCACAGATGGGACACGGCTTAGGAGGAATCCCAGGCTGCGGGGTATTCCTTGGCCCGGTGACCAGATTTCCGACACTTGAAGCAAGTTCCTGATGGAGAAGTTCCTGTAGGAATGCTTGACCACTGAAGCTTAGGCATGTGCGGCTTAGGCATTTTAAAGTTCTTGTGTGCTGAAGGTGCGGCTGGGGTTTTGTCTCACAGTGGAGGCAAGTAATTGTAACTTTTCTCTATTATTGTACGCCTTAAAGGTGAGGTTAATTAAGTCCTGTTGTGGGGTTTGAGGGCCAGAATCTAATTTTTGGAGTTTTTCTTTTCTTTTTTTATGTCAGGAGCTGACTGGGTGATAAAATGCATATTGAGAATAAGACAGCCTTCTGGTCTTTCTGGGTCCAGGGCTGTAAAGTGTCTCAGGGTTGTGGCCAAACGGGCTACGAACTGGGCTGGGTTTTTCATATTTGATGAAAAAGAGCCTAAATGCTAACTGATTTGGGAGAGGTCGGATAAAGAAAAAGGAGCATTAACCTTGAGTGTGCCTTTAGCTCTAGCCACCCCTTTAAGAGGAAACTGTTGGGCAGGTGGGGGAGGGCTAGTCTCGGAATGAAACTGTAAGCCGTACCAGGTGTGAGGAGGGGAGGTGATAACGGGATTATAGGCTGGGGGAGCAGAACCTGAGGAAGAATTGGGACCTGGCTCAGCCTGGTGAGGAGCAGCCTGGGGAGGAGGATAGGTCAGATAGGTTCATAAAAAAGGAAGATTGGAAAGACTCAGTAACACTTGGGGTTGGGACTGAGGGGACAGGCGGGAGGGAAAGAAGGAAGATTTGGGAGGAGTTGCATTGGGAACAGAGACTAGGGAGGGACCGATGCGTAAAAGAATGCCTGGACATCAGTCACCTCAGACCATTTGCCCATTTTATGACAAGAATTATCTAGATCTTGTAGGATGGAGAAATCGAAAGTGCCATCTTCTGGCTATTTGGAACCATTGTTGTGTTTGTATTGGGGTTAAGCGGCATTGCAGAAGAAAATCAGGCATTTAGGTTTTAGGTCAGGTGTGAGTTGAAGAGGTTTTAAGTTTTTGAGAACACAGGCTAAGGGAGAAGAGGGAGGAATGGAAGGTGGAAGGTTGCCCATAGTGAAGGAGGCAAGTCCAGATGAAAGAGAGGGTAGAGACATGGAGAGAAGGTGTGGGGGGTCCTTGCCCTCCTGGAAAGTAGAGCGAAAAGAGAGGGTAGAGACACGGAGAGAAGGGGTTGGGGGGTGCTTGTCCCCCAGGAAAGTATAGAATGGATGGGCAGCGCTTGCCCCCCAGGAAAATGGAGAGAAAAGAGAGGGTAGAGACATAGAAAGAAGGGGTGGGAGGTGCTTGCCCCCCAAAATAATGACACTGGCCACTAAGGGTGAAGGATCAAGGCAGGCATCCCCCTGGTGATCAGACACCTCTGAAACGTGGGTGAATAATCAGGCAGGCGTCCCCGCAGTGATTAAACACCAAGGTAAGACTGTCTTCCCGAGTCCATGACCGGTGCTGGAGTTTTGGGTTCATGAATAAAACGCGTCTCCTCTGTATCTACCAGAAAAGGAAAGGAACTGAAATTAAGAGAAGGGAGAGATTGAAAGATGGAGCCAAGATTGAAAGGAGAAAGAGGTTGAGGGATAGTGAGAGAGGTTGGAGAAGAGAGTAAAAAGAGGCCGCTTACCAGATTTAAAATTGGTGAGATGTTCCTTGGGCTGGTTGGTCTGAGGACCTGAGGTCTTAGGTGGATCTTTCTCATGGAGCAAAGAGCAGCAGGACAGGGGATTGGTCTCCTAAGGGAGGTCCCCTGATCCGAGCCATGACAACAAATTTCACGTGCGTCCATGTGAAGAGACCACCAAACAGGTTTTGTGTGAACAATAAAGCTTTTTAATCACCTGGGTGCAGGCAGGGTGAGTCCGAATAGAGAGTCAGTGAAGGGATATAGGGATGGGGCTGTTTTATAGGATTTGGGTAGGTAACGGAAAATTACAGTCAAAGGGGGTTGTTCTCTGGCGGGCAGGGGTGGGGGTCACAAGGTGCTCAGTGGGGAAGCTTTTGAGCTAGGATGAGCCAGGAGAAGGAATTTCATAAGATAATGTCATCAGTTAAGGCAGGGATTGCCCATTTTTACTTCTTTTGTGGTGGAAGGTCATCAGTTAAGGCAGGAACTGACCATTTTCACTTGTTTTGTGATTCTTCACTTGCTTCGGGCCATCTGGATGTGTATATGTGCAGGTCACCGGGGATATGATGGCTTAGCTTGAGCTCAGAGGCCTGACAGTCCCCATAACAAATCTTTTGCCCTCCTTTCCATCAAGTCACAGTTTGCCATAAGACTTTCTCACTTTGGTTCCCAGACTGTCCCCTTAAGGAGTTAAAGCCTGTAAATAAATTAAAAGTAGGATTATCTGAGCTGGAACAAAATGTTTGGAGTAAGTTTGAAATATAAGAGTATGACAGGCCGTGTGCAGTGGCTCATGCCTGTAATCCCAGAACTTTGGGAGGTCGAGGTGGGTAGATCACCTGGTCAGGAGCTCAAGACCAGCCTGACCAACATGGAAAAACCTTGTCTCTACTAAAAATAGAAAAAATTAGCCGGGCGTAGTGGCATAAACCTGTGATCCCAGTTACTTGGAAGACTGAGGCAGGAGAATCACTTGAACCCAGGAGGCAAAGGTTGCGGTGAGCCGAGATTGCACTATTGCACTCCAGCCTGGGCAACAAGAGTGAAACTCCATCTCTCTCTCTCACACACACACACACACACACACACACACACACACACACAAGAAAGGAAGAAAAGAGTATGACAAACTTTTAGCAATATAGTTAGCTGTTTACCAGGGTATCACTCACAGTTCTTAGTTGTTAACAGCAGAATTCACTCTAGCTAACATGTAGTACAAAAAAAATGTATTAAGGGGACCATGTTCCTCACTAAATCTCTAGGAGGGTCAATAATCAGGCTTGGATGCCAAGGTTTCAGGAATATCACTGAACTCACATCTCAGAGCTGCCCTGGAGGCCACCCACTGAACCCCACAGGGCTCAGGCACTGCAGCTGTCCCAGGGTGGAGATCCCTTCCACCCCATATGTCAGACTGGGTTTCACATGGTGCCTGTTTCATCATGTTGCTACCTTCTCAACAAAGATTTCATGAGGGTGCATCTGATTGGTAGAGCTCAAGTCATCTGCCTGCATCCCAGTTGCAAGGTATGCTGGGAAAGAGAGTTTCTGGCTTTTTGCCTTGAGTTGAGGCATAGAGTCATTAGCCGGAGAATTTCCAAAAACTCTGGGAATTTGTGCCTGGACAACCTACCCCCGGATGCCCAGCTGTTTTGATAAAAGCCAGGACCACATTCATAGGCCTCATAAACAGAGAGAGTCCAATGGCCATCATCTGGGTCACCAGGACGACTGTTAGGTGTGGTGATGCTGCCACCCTTACTGGGATCCACTGAATCAACTGCTGCCCCTTCCTTGCCAGATGTCAGTAAGTGCAGAGCTTCTCAGGGCAGCTGGCTTCTAGTACCCATCTCCTTGTTCTCTTCACTGTGTCAGGGTGGCTCATGCTCTGCCTGCAGTGACAATTTGATCTCTCGGGAGTCAGAGACCTCCTTCTTCCCACAGAATCTGAGGAGGAGGAAATCTGCACCAACGCTTATTTGGGGCTTTTTCCTACTCAATGAGTCTGTGTCCTTTCTCTAAGGGTCATTGTTTTTAATACTGGAGAAAGGATTGCCTAGGCAAAGATGCAGAGCTTTTGTTTACACTTTTATTGAGGTAACATATTTAATAAAATAAAACAAATCACAAATGTATAGTTCAGTGAATTTTTACATATACAAACACTCAGCTTAAGAAAGAACATCTCCAGCACTCCAGAAAGTTCTGTTGTACCCCCTTCCAGTCATTACCTGACAAGAGAAACACTTCTAACACCATAAATTAATTTTGTCAATTCTTGAACTTCATCAAAATGGAATCCAACAGTGTGTACTCTTTTGTGTCTGGTTTCTTTCATTCTAACATTAATAACTCACAGGATTTTAATTTTCTGGTTTGTCTTTTTCCTCAGCATTCTATAATGAACAAATACAACTGTAATTTAAAAAATAATAATGCAACACTTTCCATTTACATAATATTTTCAGAAAATATACAGTATTTTAAAATCAGGGAACTATACAAAACAGTTTATAATCACATATATATATATACAATCACATGCTGCATAATGACATTTTGGTCATGTGGTCCCATAGATTATACTACTTTATTTTTGCTGTACCATTTCTGTGTTTAGCTATATTTAAACAAATACTTGTGTTTGTGTTACAACTGCCCACAGTATTCACTACAGTACACGCTGTACAGGTTTGTACTATGCCATGTAGCCTAGGTGTGTAGTAAGCTATACCATCCAGGTTTGTGTCAGTGAACTCTGGGTTGTTCACGCCTCATTGAAATAGCCTAAGGAGGCCAGACGTGGTGGCTTACACCTGTAATCCCAGCATTTTGGGAGGCCGAGGCGGGTGGATCACCTAGGTCAGGAGTTCGAGACCAGCCTGACCAATATGATGAAACCCCATCTCTATGAAAAATACAAAAATTAGCTGGGCATGGTGGCTGTTAGGCGGGAATCTAGACCCAACATGGTGGTGTTACCCGGTGTAGCAGGCCTTTTGTTAAAGACTCCCTTCACCCTTGTACACACCCGCAGACTTACATGCGTCAGAGTTCTGGCTGGGCAACCACACTCCCCCATGACCTGCAGCTCACCTGCATTCCACAGGTTCGTAAACAGCAGTTTCGGTTGACAGTTTCCAAAGACCCCTTCCTCATGACCCTTACTCAACTCCCGCCCTAGTAGTTTCAAGACCCCCCAGGCCCTGTTTGCACAACCAGCTTCCCTACCTCTTGGGCTATAAAAAACCCCTACCTTCGGCCGGGCGCAGTGGCTCAAGCCTGTAATCCCAGCACTTTGGGAGGCTGAGATGGGCGGATCACGAGGTCAGGAGATCGAGACCATCCTGGCTACCACGGTGAAATCCCATCTCTCCTAAAAAAATACAAAAAAAAAACTAGCCCGGCGAGGTGGCGGGCGCCTGTAGTCCCAGCTACTTGGGAGGCTGAGGCAGGAGAATGGCGTAAACCCGGGAGGAGGAGCTTGCAGTGAGCTGAGATCCGGCCACTGCACTCCACCCTGGGTGACAGAGCGAGACTCCGTCTCAAAAAAAAAATAAAATAAAATAAAATAAAAAATAAAAAACCCCTACCCTCCTCCCTCAGCGTGACTTCCTCAGCCCGCACCTTTGGACTGAGGAACTTCACCCGCGAGTCCTAATAAAGGGTATTCTCACTGCCATTTGCCTTGTGTCTTCGTTCCCGGTTTGGCTCCAGCCTCAGTTTACCCTTACAGTGGTGTGTACCTGTAATCCTAGCCACTCGGGAAGCTGAGACAGGAAAATCACTTGAACCCAGGAGGCAGAGGTTGCAGTGAGCTGAGATCACGCCACTGCACTCCAGCCTGGGCAACAAGAGTGAAACTCTCTCTCTCTCAAAAAACAAAATAATAATAATAATAAAAGAGCCTAAGGTTGCATTTCTCAGAACGTATCCCTGTTGTTCAATGATGTGTGTCTATACAGTGGGGCCATAACTAAGCCGTATGTTGCCCCAAGCTGGCAAGATGGCTCTGAGGCCCCTCATTTCCCCCAAACATAGGTTGTCTGCATTCTTGACCAATGGCTGCCAGGGCATGGACTCCGCTGCAGGGGCCAGCAGGAGGCCCAGCTCAGGCAAAAGCACAGGCAGATATTTCAGGAGTCTGCTAGGACTGGCACTGAGGGCAGAGACAGAGGGGTCTCCCTGTCTGTCATGCACGTCTGTGTGAAGAGACCACCAAACAGGCTTTGTGTGAGCAACGTGGCTGTTTATTTCACCTGGGTGCAGGCGGGCTGAGTCCGAAAAGAGAGTCAGCAAAGGGAGATAAGGGTGGGGCCATTTTATAGGATTTGGGGAGGTAAAGGAAAATTACAGTTAAAGTGGGGTTGTTCTCTGGCGGGCAGGAGTGGGGGTCACAAGGTGCTCAGTGGGGGAAATTTTTGAGCCAGGATAAGCCAGGAAAAGGAATTTCACAAGATAATATCATTGCTTAAGGCAAGGACCGGCCATTTTCACCTCTTTTGTGGTGGAATGACATCAGTTAAGGTGAGGCAGGGCATTTGCACTTCTTTTGTGATTCTTCGGTTACTTCAGGCCATCTGGGTGTATACATGCAAGTCACAGGGGATGCGATGGCTTGGCTTGGGCTCAGAGGCCTGACATTCCTGCCTTCTTATGTTAATAAGAAAAATAAAACAAAATAGTGTGAAGTGTTGGGGTGGTGAAAATTTTTTAGGGGGTGATATGGAGAGAGAATGGGCGATGTTTCTCAGGGCTGCTTCAAGCGGGATTAGGGGCGGCGTGGGAACCTAGAGTGGGAGAGATTAAGCTGAAGGAAGATTTTGCGGTAAGGGGTGATACTGTGGGGTCGTTAGAAGAAACATTTGTAGTATTGAATGATTGGTGATGGCCTGGATGCGGTTTTGTATGAATTGGAAATCTAAATGGAAGACACAAGGTAAGAGAAGGAGGAAAAACAGGCACTGAAGGACTAAGAACTGGGAGGACCTAGGACATCTAATTAGAGAGTGCTTAAGGAGGCTCAGCATAGCCTTGCCAGCAAAGATTATTTACTTACTTTAAGAGGGAATTTAGAGTGGCGGTTTGGGATAGCACTAGGAGATATCAGCTGTGATGGCTTGGAGAAACAGTGTAAACCGGCAGTGTAAACAAGAGCAGGGCATTTATGGGTAGTTGAGAATGGTGAATAGGAGTATGACTAGACAGAAGACCGTAGGGATGAAAGTTTTTTGGGGTGCAGTCCAAGTTGGGCTGGTGTCTGGAATGAGACTGGGACCTAATAAAAAGGAGTGTCCACACAGAAGCTCAAATGGGCTGGAACCTGTAGCATTCCGAGGACAGGCCTGAATTCTGAGAAGGGAAAGTCCTAAAAGTATTGTCTAGTCCTTTTTAAGCTGGTGACTGAGCTTGGTGTGTTTTTAAAAGACCATTAGTCCATTCTACCTTTCCTGAAGATTGAGGATGGTAAAGGATATAAAAGTTTCACTGAATACCAAGAGCCTGAGAAACTGCTTGGGTGATTTGACTAGTAAAGGCTGGTCCGTTATCAGACTGTATAGAGTTAGGAAGGCCAAACCAAGGAATTATGTCTACAATGACCGCGATGGCCTTCTCAGACCCTATGGGAAAGGCCTCTACCCATTCAGTGAAAGTGTCTACCCAGACTAAGAGATATTTTAGTTTTCTGACTCTGGGCAAGTGAGTAAAGTCATTTGCCAGTCCTGGGCGGGGCAAATCCTCGAGCTTGATGTGTAGGAAAGGGAGGGGGCCTGCACAATCCCTGAGGGGTAGTAGAATAGCAGATGGAACACGGAGAAGTGATCTCCTTGAGGATAGATTTCCATGATGGAAAGGAAATGAGAGGTTCTAAGAGGTGGATTAGCAGCTTGTAACCTACATGGAAGAGGTTATGAAATGACGCCAGAATAGAATGGGCTTGTGAGGCTGGAAGGAGATATTTTCCTTGGTGTAAGAACCATTGGCCTTGTGTGGGAAGAGACTGATAGGTGGAAGTTTCAGTGGGGGAGTAGGTGGGAGTGGCCTATGTGAAGGAGGAAAACTGCCGTGAGGGATAGAAGTTGGAATGCTAGCTGCTTTTTTAGTTAACTTATCAGCATAAGCATTGTCCTGAGTGATGGTTGGGGGAAGAAAATAGATTCTGGAAGTTATGAGAACTGTAGAGAGTTGAGCATAGTTTGTGATTTTTAGGGCCTCTAACAGTATTAAAGTAGTGGCAGCCGCTGTGCGCAGACACGAGGGCTAGGATAAAACAGTAAGGTCAAGTTGTTTGGACAGAAAGGCTACAGGATGCGGTCCTGGCTCTTGTGTAAGAATTCTGTCTGTACTAACCATGCCTAGGAAGGAAAGGAGTTGTTGTTTTGTAGAAGGGATTGGGGTTTGGGAGATTAGCCAGACACCATCAGCAGGGAGAGTAAGTGTGTATTTATGAGAATTATGCCGGGATAGGTAACAGATGAGGAAGAAATTTGGGCTTGACTGAAGTAATGGGGGCTGTCCGTGAGGCCTTGCAGCAGTACAGCCTAGGTAATTTGCTGAGCCTGAGGGGTGTCAGGGTCAGTCTAAGTGAAAGCGAAGAGAGGCTGGGATGAAGGGAGTAAAGGAATAGTAACGAAAGTATGTCTGAGATCCAGAACAGAATACTGGGTTGTGGAGGGAGGTATTGAGGATAGGAGAGTATATGGGTTTGGTGCTACAGGGTGGATAGGCAAGACAATTTGGTTGATAAGGTACAGATCTTGAACTAACCTGTAAGCCTTGTCTGGTTTTAGGACAGTAAAATGGGGAATTGTAAGGGGAGTTTACAGGCTTTAAAAGGTGATGTAGCAGGTGAGTGATAACAGGCTTTAATCCTTTTAAAGCATGTTGCGGGATGGGATATTGGCGTTGAGTGGGGTAAGGGTTATTGGGTTTAATGAGATGGTAAGGGGTGACTGATCAGTCGCCAAGGAGAGGTATCCTATACTTGTGGGTTAAGGTGGGGGGACATGAGGGGAAGACACAAAGGAGGCTTTGAACTGGGGGAAAAGGCAGCAATGAGGTGTGGCTGTAGCCTAGGAATAGTCAGGGAAGCAGATAATTTAGTTAAAATGTCTTGGCCTAAGGGCCGGGCGCGGTGGCTCAAGCCTGTAATCTCAGCACTTTGGGAGGCCAAGACGGGCGGATCACGAGGTCAGGAGATCGAGACCATCCTGGCTAAGTTGGTGAAACCCCGTCTCTACTAAAAAATACAAAAAATTAGCCGGGCGTGGTGGCGGGCACCTGTAGTCCCAGCTACTTGGGAGGCTGAGGCAGGAGAATGACGTAAAACGGGGAGGTGGAGCTTGCGGTGAGCTGAGATCTGGTCACTGCACTCCAGCCTGGGTGACAGAGCGAGACTCCATCTCAAAAAAAAAAAAAAAAAAAAAAAAAGTCTTGGCCTAATAAGGGAACTGGGCAGGTGAGGATAACTAAAAACGAATGCATAAAAGAATGTTGTCCAAATTGGCACCAGAATTGGGGAGTTTTAAGAGGTTTGGAAGCCTGGCCATCAATACCCACAACAGTTATGGAGGCAAAGGAAACAGGCTCTTGAAAAGAAGGTAATGTGGAGTGAGTAGGCTCCGTATTGATTAAGAAGAGGACAGACTTACCCTCCACTGTAAGAGTTACCCAAAGCATCTGTGATGGTCCAGGAGGCTTCCGAGGCGATGGGGCAGCATTGATCTTCAGCCGCTAATCCAAGAAGGATTGGAAACGAGTCAGTCAGAGAGCCTTGGGCCAGAGGTCCAGGGGCTCTGGGAGTGGCTGCCAGGCGAGTTGGACAGTCCAATTTCCAGTGGGGTCCCACACAGATGGGACACGGCTTAGGAGGAATCCCGGGCTTCGGGCATTCCTTGGCCCAGTGGCCAGATTTCCAGCACTTGTAGCAAGCTCCTAGGGGAGGAGGTTCTGGGGGAACCTCTGGCAGCTGCAGTTCAGGCGTTTGGAGTTGCGTGCTGGAAATGTGGCTGGGTTTTGTCTCACAGTGGAGGCAAGGAATTGCAACTCAGAAATAAGTTGCTACTTGGCTGCCTCTACTCTATTATTGTACACCTTGAAGGCGAGGTTCATTAAGTCCTGTTGTGGGGTTTGAGGGCCGGAATTTAATTTTTGGAGTTTTATTTAATGTCAGGAGCAGAATGGGTAATAAAATAAAATGCATATTAAGAATAAGATGGTCTTCTGACCTTTCAGGGTCTAGGGCTGAAAAGCGTCTCAGGGTTGCTGCTAAACAGGCCATGAACTGGGCTAAGTTTTTCGTATTTGGTGAAAAAGAGCCTAAACGCTAACTGATTTGGGAGAGGTCGGATAAAGAAAAAGGAACATTAACCTTGACTATGCCTTTAGCTCTAGCCACTTTTTTAAGGGAAATTTCTGGACAGGTGGGGGAGGGCTACTCACAGAACGAAACTGTAAGCCAGACTGGGTGTGAGGAGGGGAGGTGATAAAAGGATTATAGGGTAGGGGAGCGGAGGCTGAGGAAAACTGGGACCTAGCTTGGCCTGGTGAGGAGGGAAGAGAGGTCAGATGGGTCTGTAGAAAAGGATGATTTTTAGAAAGACTCAACGATGCTTGGGGTTGGGACTGAGGGGACAGGCGGGAGGGAAAGAAGGAAGATTTGGGACGAGTTGCATTGGGAACAGAGACTAGGGAGGGACCGATGTGTAAAAGAATGCCTGGATGTCAGGCACCTCAGACCATTTGCCCATTTTACGACAATTATTTAGGTCTTGTAGGATGGAAAAATCTAAAGTGCCATTTTCTGGCTATTTAGAGCCATTGTCAAGTTTGTATTGGGGTCAAGCGGTGTTGCAGAAGATAAGGCGTTTAGGTTTTAGGTCAGGTGTGAGTTGAAGAGGTGTTAAGTTCTTGAGAACACAGGTTAAGGGAGAAGGAGGAGGAATGGAGGGTGGCAGGTTGCCCACAGTGAGGGAGGCAAGCCCAGAGAAAAGAGAGAATAGAGATACGGAGAGAAGGAGTTCGGGGGTTCTTGCCCTCCAGAAAAGTGGGAAAGGGGTCGGGGTGTGGAACTAAGGGATTGGGGTGCAAAAATAAGAGGTCAGGGCACAAAAATAAGAGGGGGTGCAAAAATAAGAGGTCGGGGTAGTTGCCCCTCCCCCAGAAAAGCAGAGAAGGGGTAGAAACAGAAGGGGTCGGGGTGCTTGCCCCTCCCCCAGAAAAGCAGAGAAGGGGTAGAAACAGAGAAGGGGTCGGGGTGCTTGCCCCTCCCTCAGAAAAGCAGAGAAGGGATAGAGACAAGGAGGGTAGGGGTTAGGTGCTTGCCCCTCCCCCAGAAAAGCAGGACTTGCCGCTAAGGGTGAAGGACCAAGGCAGGCGACCCTGCAGCGTGGTCAGACACCACTGAAATGTGGGTGAGTAATCAGAGAGGCGTCCCTGCAATGATTAAACACCAAGGGAAGGCTGCCTTCCCCAGTCCGTGACCGGCACCAGCGTTCTGGGTCCACGGATAAAATGTGTCTCCTTTGTCTCTACCAGAAAATGAAAGGAATTGAAATTAAGAGAAGGGAGAGATTGAAAGGTGGCGCCAAGATTGAAAGGAGAAAGAGGCCGAGGGATAGTGAGAGAGGTTGGAGAAGAGAGTAAAAAGAGGCCACTTACCCGATTTAAAATTGATGAGATGTTCCTTGGGCTGGCTGGTCTGAGGACCAGAGGTCATAGGTGGATCTTTCTCACACAGCAAAGAGCAGGATGACAGGGGATTGATCTCCCAAGGGAGGTCCCCTGATCCGAGTCATGGCACCAAAATGTCATGTGCGTCCGTGTGAAGAGACCACCAAACAGGCTTTGTGTGAGCAACATGGCTGTTTATTTCACCTGGGTGCAGGCAGGCTGAGTCCGAAAAGAGAGTCAGTGAAGGGAGATAAGGGTGGGGCCATTTTATAGGATTTGGGTAGGTAAAGGAAAATTACAGTCAAAGGGGGGTTGTTCTCTGGCGGGCAGGAGTGGGGGTCACAAGGTGCTCAGTGGGGGAAATTTTTGAGCCAGGATGAGCCAGGAAAAGGAATCTCACAAGATAATATTGCTTAAGGCGAGGACCGGCCATTTTCACTTCTTTTGTGGTGGAATGACATCAGTTAAGGTGAGGCAGGGCATTTGCACTTCTTTTGTGATTCTTCAGTTACTTCAGGCCATCTGGGTGTATACGTGCAAGTCACAGGGGATGCGATGGCTTGGCTTGGGCTCAGAGGCCTGACACTGTCATTTGGAGAATCTCATGCTGCAGAAATTCCAGACTGAACCTTCATATCGAGTAGGGGAGGAGCTGTCTGTGGGTTAGAGCCTGCAGGAGGAGGAAGGACGTGAATGTTTTATCAGCTTCTGGTATGGCCTTGAGATGGTAGTTATAATCTTGGCCCTGGTGGCCCAGAGCTACAGTCATCCTCGCAGTCCCCACTGGAGTGGAGCAGGTACAGTCACAGCTGTGGGGACAGCATGCTGGCCAAGGGTCTTCCCGCACGCTCAGTCTTGGTCAAAGGCTGCCAGACCTTTCTGAGTGCCCCCAAGGAGAGGCTGGGGCATCTCAGGGTGCCCACCAGTGAGGGAGCTGGCATCTCCACTCGCAGTCCTCGCCCCTTCAATGAGATCCCCTCTCCTGGTGACAATGGCTGGCTAAACCTGTACCATTTCTGGAGGGAGACAGGCACACACAAAGTCCACCTTCACCATGTCCAGAATTTCCAGAAGTATGGCCCGATTTACAGGTAAGTCTGGCAGAGGGTGGGAGCTGAAGGAACAGGGAGGAGGAGCCCTGCTGTGCTCCCCACTCCCCAAACAGGCTGTTCTCTGGTTCCAAACTCCTGTGGGACTTTTTCTTTCTTTTCTTTTTTTTTGTAATACAATACAGAAATATATCGGCGATATTTAAAAATTCAACATTTGAATCTGTGAATGTCTTAAGTACTCTAAAACAGGCATCTATTTTTGAAATAATTGGTGGCAAGACTGTCAGCCATCTGTAAGGAAGCTCTTTAATGGATCTAAACCCCAGGTCTGGCCGGGCATGGTGGCTCACACCCATAATCCCAGCACTTTGGGAGGCCAAGGTGGGCGGATCACTTGAGATCAAGAGTTTGAGACCAGCCTGGCCAACATGGTGAAACCCTGTCTCTACTAAAAATACAAAAATTAGCTGGATGTGTGGCAGGTGCCTGTAATCCCAGCTACTTGGGAGGCTGAAGCAGGAGAATGGCTTGAACCCAGGAGGCAGAGGTTGCAGTGAGCCCAGATCCCGCCATTGCAATCCAGCCTGGGCCACAGAGTGAGATTCTTTCTCAAACAAAACAAAACAACCTCCTCCGTCTGAGGAGGGGCGACTGGTGAGGCTGAGTTTTGAACTCCTGGCCCTAGCTGTCAGCCCAGCCAGCGAGTTTTAAAAATTGGGGGAGAGCCGGGTGCGGTGGCTCACGCTTGTAATCCCAGCACTTTGGGAGGCTGAGGCAGGCGGATCACTTGAGGACAGGAGTTCGAGAGCAGCCTGGCCAACATGGTGAAACCCTGTCTCTACTACAAAAATAAATAAATAAATAAATAATAAAAATAAAAAAATTTAGCTGGGCATGGTGGCGGGGGTCTGTAATCCCAGCTACTGGGGAGGCTGAGGCAGGACAATTGCTCGAACCCAGGAGGTGGAGGTTGCAGTGAGCCGAGATCATGTCACTGCACTCCAGCCCTGGGCAACAAAAGCGAAATTCCGTCTCAAAATAAATAAATAAATAAATAAATAAATAAATAAAAATAAATAAGGGGGAGGGAAATTTGAAGTTCAGAGCAGAAGGAAAAGGTCTCAGCGTGGTCAAGTTTGGTGCTAGCGACAGCCCCAGCATTCCTCCCAGCGCACGATGCCGCCCGGGCCGCGCTATTCCGAAACTGGGTCCGCCCTCGCGTCCTCCCCGGCCCGCTCCTGCGCTCTTCGCTGGCCGCTCACCTCCGCCTCACCCCGACGCAGCCCGAGCTCATCCACCCCCCGGGTCCGCCCCCGTTTACCTAAGGGCGAGGTCTAGGCGCTCGGCCCCGCGGCGGCCCCACCGCAGGTTCCTAGGTCCCCCTCACCCTGCCGCCAAGGTCTCCAAAACGGACTCCGTGCGCTTTGAGGTGTTAGGGGGGCGCTGGAACACTGGCTCCGCTGGCCCTGCCAGGAGGCGGCGGCGAAGCAGGGAGCGACCCAGGATACGTTTCTCCGTTTCTCCGCTCGGCCTGCTCCCCGCCTCTGCTGGCCTCTGCCCTCGCTGGCTGCGTTCACGCGAGCCCACCCGAGCCCACCCGAGCCGACAGTGGCGAGCTACGGTGACGTCCGCGCGGCCGGACCTCTCGTCCAACTTCTGATCTTACTTCTTCCAGGCCTGGGATGGTGGTGGGTATAAGGGAAAGTGTTCCTACTTCCCAGGCCTGAGGCCTCAACCTTCCCCAGATCCCACTCCCTTTGAAACTCTCGGAGAGAGGTGGGTAGAGAACAAGCCCTACTAAATGCCTTCCTACATCCTTACCTTCCGCACACCTTGCAAGCGAAGTTTGTTGTCCCCATGGTCAGAGGAGGAGACTGAGGCTCAGAGAGGTCACCCAGCTAGATTCCTGTCCTGCTGGAGTGCTGATCTCACCCTGGGCCCTGAGGCTCTGAGTTTGTTCCTTCCCTTTCCCAAGAATCGGCGGGCTTCCTGCTAGGAGGAAAGGCCTTTTTTTGTCCTTGGGCCTCTGAGCCCCCAGGGCTTGTGGCTTTTTCCTGGGAAAACTGCTACAGCTGTTTCCACGGTGGGCAGCCTTTCAGCCACACCTGGGTTCTTTGCTAAGAGTCCCCTTGAGAGGGAAGGGAGGTGGCGTAGGGGTGGTTGGGGGCTGGGAGGGGAGACTGGAGGGACAGTACGTTTTCCTCTAAGTGGAAGGCCTTTACAACTCAGAGCATTCTAATGGGTCAATCACGAAGGGGAAGCGTATATGTGTTGGCTGGCTTGATGACTGGGCTGGCGGTGGGTGGGAGGGCAGGCTAGTTTGTGTTGGGGCTTCAGCTGCTCCCTCCCTCCCTCTCTCACAACTCCTTTAAAGTCCAGACTGCCCCTTTTGATAGCTGGTTGGTGGCAGAGAGCTCCTTCTACCCCGCACCCCACCCTATTCAAGGTTGAGTGCTGGGCTTGGGAGGTTGCTCCCCAGCCACCTTCCTCCCCATCTCTCCTAGGCCTATTGGTGCTTCTGTCCCGTGCTCACTTCACGTAGATCTCTAGTTATCCTTGCTTCCTCCTCTCTTCCCTTTTCACCACTTCCTAGACCCTCAGTAGCAACTCCTTATTTTATTAAACTCTTTTGTTACCGGTGGAGGGCGTGCAGGTTCTTGGTGTCTTGACAAAATGCACAACGTAAGGAAGGAATGAAGGGATTTACTGAAAATGAACTTATATGCCACAGTGTGGGAGCAGGCGGAGCGTAGGGGCTCAAAGGCCCTGTTACAGAATTGTGGGGTGTTTACCCCCTAGAGGATTCCATTGGCTACTTCAGATACACCTTATGTAAATGGAGAGGATGAAGTATTCAAGTTACATAGTCACACGCCCTATGGAGAGGATATTTCCTGTTATAGCTGAAGTGTGAATCGATCTTAGGTTCCCTGTCTCCCGACCCTATTTTCCTGCCTCATCTGCCCCTTCAAGAGATGTGATCCCCATAAATCTTTATGGGAGGCAGAGGGACCGATGGTCTTTTTTCTGTAACTGCTTCATGCCGGCTTGGGGCATAGTCCCTACCTATTGGGGATCACGGTAAATCTCCTACCACTGAATTTCTATAATCTTCATTTGATGTATTTCTCTATAGATCACAAGTGCCAGCAGCTGCACAGATACTTCTCTGTTTAGCCAGTTCTATTATAACTTTCACAAGAGAATTTAGGGTCTGTAGCCTTTAGAGTAGAATTTGCTATAGAACCTATCATGAAGGATGCATTTCTAATCATTGCTTCTTTTACTTTAAACCGTGGAAAAAGGACCTAACAAATGATGCCCTTTTAGAAGAGTGAAGGACTTCTGGCGATGTGCTCTTTAACCCACGATGTGGGTTATGTGGAGTGAATCAATTTTTTGTTTTTGACTGATTATGAGCTAATGCTTGTACCATTAAAGTTTCTTACCCACATTGGGCCTTTATCCTTTATCCATGTATAAGGCTGGCTGCAAACTCCTTCACAAATAAAAGTGTACCCCATAAGTGCACATAACAGACCCCTTTTCCACTCCTATTGTTTGTAGAAGGCATAAGCAAGAAAAAATACTCAAAGATAAGAGTTTCATGACAGTAGAAGTCTTAATCTGTGAATTTGGGAAAAGCTGTTCACATCAATGATGCCATCTTCTTCTTGGGAGAAATTTCCCTGGTTAGTTTAACCTTGAGAGTCCCAATGGGTGCACAACTCCAAGAGCATGGAGGAACCCTTCTCAGTTGTGAGGTTATGAACCGAAAGTTCAAGGTCCTGAAGTTTTGCTATAGTATAGATGGCAAGGACAGTCTTTCTCTGATGTTTCCAGAAGATTCAAACCATAAGAAGGTTTTTTTAATCTGGTGAAAATACACTGTAGCATAATAATCTACTGTTATAACATCAGCCCTCTTGCATGGGAAAGCTTTTCTACAACCAGAAAACATGCATGGAAAATAACAATGGAATGAAATCCCTTTATAAAACGTCTAAATGGCTGACCAGATGACCAAATGTACCTGAAGCTTTGTTTTCCCGGGAATATGGGATCAAGCATTGGTTATAAACAATTTTCTGTTGTGGTTATTTAGTTTTTATTTCATAGTCATAAACTTTAACTCAACTCTGCAGTCCAGCTAGGCATGGAAGGGAACTGCAGTAGAGCACAAAGATACTAGGATACTGTGAGCAAATGGGGTGGAGGGTGCTGTCCTGAGCTACAGAAGGAATGGTCTGGTGGTTAAGACAAAATGTAAGTCAAACTTATTAGAGTTGTCTGCAGTCAACAATGCTGATCTTCTTCCTGGTCTTGCCATTCTTGGATCCAAAGTGCTCCATGGCCTCCACAATATTCATACTTCTTTCACCTTGCCAAAGACCACATGCTTGCCATCCAACCACTCAGTCTTGGCAGTGCAGATGAAAAACTGGGAACCGTTTGTGTTGGATCCAGCACTTGCCGTGGACAAGATGCCAGGACCTGTACGCTTTAGGATGAAGTTCTCATCATCAAATTTCTCCCTGCAGATGGACTTGCTGTAGCAGGACAAGCCGCAGACAACACCTCTCAGACACCGAGTTGTAAAGGAAGGGCTTTATTCAGCTGGGAGCATCGGCAAGCTACTGCCTTAAAATCTGAGCTCCCCGAGTGCACAATTTCTGTCCCTTTTAAGGGCTCACAACACTAAAGATTTCATATGAAAGGGTGGTGATTGAGCAATCTAGGGGATATGTGACAGGGGTTTCATGCACTGATAGTCAGAGAGAAACAGAACAGGACAGGGAGTTTCACAATGTCCTTCTATACAATGCCTGGAATCTATGAATAACATCGGTTTCTAAGTTATGAGTTGATTTTTAACTACTAGGTTTAGGCCAGGCAGGCTCAGGCTGGGTTTTGGGCCTGGTGCTGGGCTGCCTGTCTTTGGTTGCACTTCCTTGTTTTTTCTTAAAACAGGTACTAAGTATAAAACAATATAAAACAATATGAGAGGGTCTCTCTCTTTCCTCATTGCCACCAGTGCCATTATGGCATGTGAAGTCACCACCCTGACACATAAACCCTGGAATAATTCTGTGAAAGTAGGAATCATTATAACCAAATCCTTTCTCTCCAGTGCTCAGAGCACGAAAGTTTTCTGCTGTTTTGGGAATCTTGTCTGCAAACAGCTCGAAGAAGACGCGGCCCAAGGGCTCGCTGTGACAGCAATATCGAAGAACACGGTGGGGTTGACCATGGCTGATAGTACAGGGTTCCTGGTGGCAGTGACGGCGTCTGCAAAGCCACAGATTATAAACTAAACTATTTTAAACAATTTCAGTATTAGCTGGTTTAACACGAAAGTCTGTTCTTGATATGTAGTTAATTTTTTTGTTTGTTTGTTTTACGTGGGTTAGTAGCTTTATACAAGGAAATTTGGTCATTTCTGTGTTTACAATAACTTAACATAATAGCTATAATTGTGATTGGTAACATATACTTAGATATTAGAATTTTAGAAATCCCATACAATTTTGGAATATATATTAGTATTATTCACAAAAATCTAAAGAAGGTTAAACATCATTTTGGCAATTCCCTGTGACTAAACATGTCAAATAATCCTGTTTACCTCTTTTCTGGGTGTTTTCAGGGGCCCTCTGATTCATCCAGGAAGCCAGGCATTAGGAAAGACAATCTTGAAACTGAAGTTTGATTTTGGAATTCCAGATTACCATAAATTATTTATTTTGCCAAAATGATGACTTGGAAATTTTAAAGAAGCAAAAACTTCTTATAACCTTCTACAAGACAAACAAACAAACAAAAAAAGCAAAACAAAACAAAAACCCAACCCAACACGTTCTACTGTTCTTATACGTCTTGCATGTAAAACTGTTTCCAGTAGTCTTAATTCCATGTTATAATGGCGAATTTGTTTTTTTTGAGGCAAAGTTTCACTCTGATTGCCCAGGTTGGAGTGCAATGGCATGATCTCGGCTCACTGCAACCTCTGCCTCCTGAGTTCAAATGATTCTTCTGCCTCAGCCTCCCCAGTAGCTGGGATTACAGGCATGCGCCACCATGCCCAACTAATTTTGTATTTTTACTAGAGATAGGGTTTCACCATGTTGGTCAGGCTAGTCTTGAACTCCTGACCTTAGGTGATCCACCCAACTCAGCCTCCCCAAATGCTGGGATTACAGGTGTGAGCCACCACGACTGGCCTATAATGGCGAATTTTAATATAAACCCTGGTAAGTTAGCCCAGGTAAGGTGGCTCACGCCTGTAATCCCAGCACTTTGGGAGGCCAAGGCAGGTGGATCATGAGGTCAGGAGTTCAAGACCAGCCTAGGCAAGATGGTGAAACCCCGTCTCTACTAAAAATACAAAAAAAAAAAAAAAAAAAAAGTTAGCCAGGTGTGGTGGCAGGTGTCTGTAATTCCAGCTACTCGGGAGGCTGGGGCAGAGAATTGCTTGAAACTGGGAGATGGAGACTGTGGGTGAGCTGAGATTGCACCACTGCACTCCAGCCTGGGGGACAGAGCGAGACTCTGTCTTAAAAAAAAAAAAAAAAAAAACAACTGGTAAGTTAAGTTCTGATAAGGTTTGACCACTTCCAGCACAGCTAGGGGCATGGCCAACTCCACATGTCCCCAGGCCTTACCTAGCTGGAAAGCAGTCAAGTTCAACAATTTTCAAAAGCCAAAGAAGCAGTTTATCACGTTAGAGGATTTAGCAAACCTAGTATTTGAACATAATGTACACCACATGTTTACATTTTGAAGACAATTGTATTTTTCCAATAATCTTGAAAACTGTCTTTATTTCGCAAATATTGCTAAAGTCACGGGAACTAAAAGGCATTACACTTTCTATTTTTCTGACAAAATATTTGACCTAAGCTCTTATTAAACCAATTAATTTAAAATTTTACAGAGGAAATATACAGTGACTTTTACTTTATATTTAACCAGTTTGCAGAGAGAGAGAAAGAGCCCAGAGACTGACTCATAAGAAATTCTTATCCTTTTGCCGGCATGCCAGATTTCTGGGTTTTCTCTTTCACACACATCCCTGTGAAGAGACCACCAAACAGGCTTTGTGTGAGCAACAAAGCTTTTTAATCACCTGGGTGCAGGCAGGCTGAGTCCGAAAAGAGTCAGTGAAGGGAGATGGGGATGGGGCTGTTTTATAGAATTTGGGTAGGTAATGGAAAATTACAGTCAAAGGAGTTGTTATCTGGCTGGCAGGGGCAGGGGACACAAGGTGCTCAGTGGGGGAGCTTTTGAGCCAGGATGAGCAGGAGAAGGAATTTCACAAGGTAATGTCATCAGTTAAGGCAGGAATAGGCCATTTTCACTTCTTTTGTGATTATTCAATTACTTCAGGCCATCTAGATGTAGGTCACAGGGGATATGATGGCTTAGCTTGGACTCAGAGGCCTGACATTCCTGTCTTCTTATATTAATAAGAAAAATAACATAAAATAGTGTTGAAGTGTTGGGGCAGCAAAAATTTTGGGGGTGGTATGGAGAGATAATGGGCGATGTTTCTCATGACTGCTTTGAGCAGGATTAGGGGCAGCGTGGGAACCTAGAGTGGGAGAGATTAATCTGAAGGAAGATTTTGTGATAAGGGGTGATATTGCGGAGTTGTTAAAAGGAGCATTTGTCATATAGAATGATTGGTGATGGTCTGGATGCAGTTTTGTATAAATTGAAAACCTACACAGAAGACACAAGGTCCGAATAAGAAAAGGAGAAAAACAGGTATTAAAGAACTAAGAATTGGGAGGACCCATGACATCCAATCAGAGAGTGCCCAAGGGGGTTCAGTGTAATTACTTGTTTGGTTGGTGAGTTTTTGGGCTCTATTTTTGACAAAAGTCTTTTTTTTTTTTTTTTTTAAAGTTGGAGCCTGAGCTTGGTGAGCTGTGTTTTTAAAAGACCATTAGTCCGTTTTACCTTTCCTGAAGATTGAGGATGGTAAGGGATATGAAGGTTTCACTGAATACCAAGAGCCTGAGAAACTGCTTGGGTGATTTGACTAATAAAGGCCGGCCTGTTATCAGACTGTATAGAGGTAGGAAGGCCAAATCAAGGAATTATGTCTGACAGAAGGGAAGAAATGACCATGGTGGCCTTTTCAGATCCTGTGGGAAAGGCCTCTACCCATCCAGTGAAAGTGTCTACCCAGACCAAGAGGGATTTTAGTTTCCTGACTCAGGGCACGTGAGTAAAGTCAATTTGCCAGTCCTGGGCAGGGACAAATCCCCAAGCTTGATGTGTAGGTAAGGGAGGGGGCCTGAACAATCCCCGAGGAGTAGTAGAATAGCAGATGGAACACTGAGAAGTGATCTCCTTGAGGATAGATTTCCATGATGGAAAGAAAATGAGAGATTCTAAGAGGCAAGCTAGTGGCTTGTAACCTACATGGAAAAGGTTATGAAATGACGACAGAATAGGATGGGCCTGTGAGGTTGGAAGGAGATATTTTCCTTGGTGTAAGAACCATTTGCCTTGTGTGGAAAGAGATTGATAGGTGGAAGTTTCAGTGGGGGAGTAGGTGGGAGGGACTGACAAGAAGGAGAAAAACTGGCCTAGAGGGACAGAAGTTGGAAGCTAGCTGCTTCTTTAGCTACCTTATCAGCATAAGCATTGCCTTGAGCAATGCGATCTGATGCCTTTTGATGGCACTTGCAGCGAATGACTTCATCTTCCTTCAGAAGTAAAGCGACCTTGAGAAGAATTTTTATTAAAGAGGCATTAATGATGGAGGACCCTTGTGTAGTGAGGATACCGCTTTCAGCACATATAAGTATGGTGGTGCAGGATATGGAAAGCATATTTAGAGTCAGTATAAATATTGACATGTAATTCCTTTGCAAGAGTGAGGGCTGGAGTTAAGACAATGAGTTCGGCTTGCTGAGAGGTAGTGCAGGGGGGCAGAAAGTATATGCATCAAGTGTGGGGAAGAAAATAGATTTTGGAAGTTATGAGAACTGTAGAGAGTGAGTTGAGCACAGTTTGTGATTTTGAGGGCCTCTAAAAGTATTAAAGCAGCGGTAGCCACCGCACGCAGACATGAGGGCTAGGCTAAAACAGTAAGGTCAAGTTGTTTGGACAGAAAGGCTACAGGGTGTGGTCCCAGCTCTTGTGTAAGAATTCCACCCACACAGCCCTGCACTTCAGCCGTGTGTAATGAAAAAAGGTTGGGATGAGTTAGGGAAAGCTAGTGTGGGAGCAGCTTCTAGGGCTGTTTTTAAGGAACAGAAAGAGGAGCGGCAAAAGTTTTAGGATCTATGGGGTCAGCTAGGGTTGCTTTTGTGAGTTTATATAATGGTTTAGTCAGGATGGTAAAACTAGGTATCCAAAAGTAGAGTATCTAACCATGCCTAGGAAGGAAAGGAGTTGTTTTGTAGAAGGGGTTGGGGTTTGGGAGATTAGCTGGACATGATCAGCAGGGAGAGCACATGTGTTTTTATGAAGAATTATGTCAAGATAGGTAACAGATGAGGAAGAAATTTGGGCTTGACTGAAGTAATGGGGGCTGTCTGTGAAGCCTTGTGGCAGTACAGCCCAGGTAATTTGCTGAGCCTGATGGGTGTCAGGGTCAGTCCAAGTGAAAGCAAAGAGAGGCTGGGATGAAGGGTGCAAAGGAATAGCAAAGAAAGCATGTTTGAGATCCAGAGCAGAATAATGGGTTGTGGAGGGAGGTATTGAGGACAGGAAAGTATATGGGTTTGGCACCATGGGGTGAATAGGCAAAACAATTTGATTGATAAGGTGCAGATCCTGAACTAACCTATAAGGCTTGTCTGGTTTTTGGACAGGTAAAATGGGGGAATTGTAAGGAGAGTTTATAGACTTTAAAAGGCCATGCTGTAACAGGCAAGTGATAACAGGCTTTAATCCTTTTAAAACATGCTGTGGGATGGGATATTGGTGTTGAGCCGGGTAGGGTGATTAGGTTTTAATGGGATGGTAAGGGGTGCATGATCAGTCACCAAGGAGGGAGTAGAGGTGTCCCATACCTGTGGATTAAGGTGGGGAGATACAAGGGGAGGATGTGAAGGAGGCTTTGAACTGGGGAAAAGGGTGGCAACAAGATGTGGCTGTAGCCTAAGAATAGTCAGGGATGCACATAATTTAGTTAAAATGCCTAGACCTAATAAGGCAACTGGGCAGGTGGGGAGTCCCAAAAGGACTAAAAAGGAGTGCATAAAAGAATATTGTCCAAGTTGGCACCAGAGTTGGAAGCCTGGCCATCAATACCCACAATAGTTATGGAGGCAAAGGAAACAGGCCCTTGAAAAGAAGGTAATGTGGAGTTGGTGGCCTCCGTATTGATTAAGAAGGGGATGGACTTACCCTCCACTGTAAGAGTTACCTAAAGCATCTGTGATTGTCCAGGAGGCTTCCGAGGCGATGGGGCAGCATCAGTCTTCAGCCGCTAAGCCGAGAAGATCTGGGAAGAAGTCAGCCAGAGAGCCTTGGGCCAGAGTTCCAGGGGCTCTGGGAGTGGCTGCTGGGCAAGTTGGACAGTCTGATTTCCAGTGGGGTCCTGCACAGATGGGACATGGCTTAGGAGGATTCCCAGGCTGTGGGCAATACTTGGCCCAGTGGCCAGATTTCTGGCACTTGAAGCAAGATCCTGGGGTGGGCGGTCCTGGAAGAATGCCTGGCCACTGTGGTTCAGGCGTTTTGAAGTTCTTGTGTGCTGGAGATGCAGCTGGGTTTTATCTTACAGCAGAGGCAAGTAATTTTAACTTAGAAATGCACTGCCTTCTGGCTGCCTCCTCTCTATTATTGTACACTTTGAAGGCAAGGTTGATTAATTCCTGTTGTGAGGTTTGAGGGCCAGATTCTAATTTTTGAAGCTTTTTTCTAATGTCAGGGGCTGACTGGGTGATAAAATGCATATTGAGAATAAGATGGCCTTCTGATCATTTAGGGTCTAGGGTTGTAAAGCATCTCAGGGTTGCTGCCAAATGAGCCATAAACTGGGGTGGGTTTTTATATTTGATGAAAAAGAGCCTAAATGCCAACTGATTTTGGAGAGGTCGGATAAAGAAAAAGGGCATTAACCTTGACTATGCCTTTAGCTCCAGCCACCTTTTTAAGAGGAAATTGTTGGGCAGGTTGGGGAGGGCCAGTCATGGAATGAAACTGTAAGCTGGACTGGGTGTGGGGAGAGGAGGTGATAGAAGGATTACAGGGTGGAGGAGCAGAAGCTGAGGACGAATTGGAGCCTGATTCAGCCTGGCTGGGGAGCGACCTGAGGAGCAGTCTGGGGATAAGGGGAGAAGTCAGATGGGTTGGTAGAAAAGGAAGATCGGAAAGACTCAGCAACACTTGGGGTTGGGACTGAGGGGACAGGCAGGAGGGAAAGAAGGAAAATTTGGGATGAGATGCATTGGAAACAGAGACTAGGGAGGGACCAATGTGTAAAAGAATGGCTGGACGTCAGGCACCTCAGACCATTTGCCCATTTTACAACAAGAATTATCTAGATCTTGTAGGATGGCGAAATCGAAAGTGCCATCTTCTGGCTATTTGGAACCATTGTCGAGTTTGTATTGGGATTAAGTGGCATTACAGAAGAAAATAAGGTGTTTAGGTTTTAGGTCATGTGTGAGTTGAAGAGGTTTTAAGTTCTTGAGAACATAGGCTAAGCAAGAAGAGGGAGGAATGAAAGGTGGAAGGTTGCCCATAGTGAAGGAGGCAAGCCCAGAGAAAAGAGAGGGTAGAGACAGGGAGAGAAGGGATGGGGGGGTGCTTGCCCCCCAGGAAAGTGGAGAGAAAAGAGAGGGTAGAGACATGGAGAGAAGGGATGAGGGGTGCTTGCTCCCCCAGGAAAGTGGAGAGAAAAGAGAGGGTAGAGACATGGAGAGAAGGG
>NW_012109230.1:584869-586496 GCF_000951045.1 Mandrillus leucophaeus
AAGAGAGGGTAGAGACATGGAGAGAAGGGATGAGGGGTGCTTGCTCCCCCAGGAAAGTGGAGAGAAAAGAGAGGGTAGAGACATGGAGAGAAGGGGTGGGGGTTGCTTGCCCCCAAAATAGTAGTGCTTGCCACTAAGGGTGAAGGATCAAGGCAGGTGTCCCCACGGTGATCAGACACCTCTGAAACATGGGGGTATAATCAAGCATTTGTTCCCACAGTGATTAAACACTAAGGGAAGACTGTCTTCACGAGTCTGTGACTGGCGCCAGAGTTTTGGTTTCACGGATAAAATGTGTCTCCTCTGTCTCTACCAGAAAAGGAAAGGAACTGAAATTAAGAGAAGGGAGAGATTGAAAGATGGCACCAAGATTGAAAGGAGAAAGAGGTTGAGGGATAGTGAGAGAGGCTAGAGAAGAGAATAAAAAGAGGCCACTTACTGGATTTAAAATTGGTGAGATGTTCCCTGGGCTGGTTGGTCTGAGGACCTGAGGTCTTAGGTGGATCTTTCTCATGGAGCAAAGAACAGGAGGACAGGGGATTGATCTCCCAAGGGAGGTCCCCCCGTCCGAGTCACAGCACCAAATTTCATGTGCATCCATGTGAAGAGACCACCAGACAGGCTTTGTGTAAGCAATAAAGTTTTTTAATCACCTGGGTGCAGGTGAGCTGAGTCTGAAAAGAGAGTCAGCAAAGGGAGATAAGGGTGGGGCTGTTTTATAGGATTTGGGTATGTAATGGAAAATTACTGTCAAAGGGGGTTGCTCTTTGGCTGGCAGAGGTGGGGGGTCACAAGGTGCTCAGTGGGGGAACATTTGAGCCAGGATGAGCCAGGAGAAGGAATTTCACAAGATAAAGTCATCAGTTAAGGCAGGAATAGGCCATTTTCACTTATTTTGTGATTCTTCAGTTACTTCAGGCCATCTGGATGTATACGTGCAGGTCACAGGGGATATGATGGCTTAGCTTAGGCTCAGAGGCCTGACACTCTCCCTGAGTGGCCCTAGGGACCCTGCTTGATGGTATGCAAACAAACACATTGCAATGAATTAAGAATATTCATAAATAGTTTACAAATTTTGGAGAAACTAGGCAGAGAGAGAGAAATACGACTAAAATTCTATTTGTGACAATAAACTCAACACACTTAAAGTATCAGGAAGCCTAAAATCCAGAAGGTTAGTTTAAGGATAAAAAAGCTAGTATGCCCCATTAATTCCTGCAGGCCCAACAAAGGTAGCTTAGGAATTCCAGATAAATGAATGAATGATTACTTGCTAGAAATGCATAGGACCACAGAACTAAATGAAAACCTTCCACTAGGAACTAAGAAAAATCATGGTTTTATGTACATGCATACACAAGCAAAGTCAGAGGAGAATAAACAGCAAACAAATGAAAACTAGAAGCAAAAACAAATAAGCAGGAAACCAACCCTAACTTTTCCTATTCAATTTCCCCTGGAGGCTGCAGTGTTACCTAGGGCCCTCAAAAACCAACATAATGAATATTTTATTCCTGATACACAATTCAGTATCCTTAAGTTCACTAATATTTTCATACATCATATGCAATTAACAAATTCACTTGGCTGGGCGTGGTGGCTCAAGTCTGTAATCCCAGCACTT
>NW_012109230.1:586981-615834 GCF_000951045.1 Mandrillus leucophaeus
CAAAAAAACCAAATTCGCTTTAGGCATATGACCAATAAGTACTACAGCACTATCCACGCAAAACAGTAAACATAGTAGGAAGCAATGCAAGCATGTATGTGGAATTTGGCTCCACACTAAATCCAGCTTCATTCTTAACTATATTAAAAAAAAGAGTTGCCAAACTGCTGATGCATTTTTACAATACTTCTTGCTTTAATCAAGACTAAGAGCTTTAACTATAAAAATGTTAGTTAGCCAAATGTTTCCAATTCTTTATCATGTTTTAAAGGATATTTTATTATTTAAACTTTTCCACATCTTTCTCCCCTTTTTAATGGTACCTTACTACATTGTTTCATAAATAACCTTTTCAAAACTGTAACTTGAACTAACTTTTAGATAACTTCTGAATTAGACAAAATTATTCTTTTCTTTTTTTACTAATAACCCTTTTCTGTATACATTTTGTATACAGAATTACGTATTAACTGGAAACCTTATCCTTAGTAATGTAAAACTTCAGTGAAACCCTAAAAAACAAGAAATCCTGAACTCTCAGATATGGGCATTTATACATAAGAACGATTCCACAATTTTAGAAACATATTTCCCCATATCGCAACCCTTTCTTACTTGGAAATGACCCAGATAGTAAATGAACACCAAAAATAACTTTAAGATTTTAATTTACACAAAAAGTTTACCTAAAGCATTTATCCCATTCAGTGTACTCAATTTTTACTTTTAACAAGGGAGACCTGAAACACTAATTAACATATGTAAAAGGAACATCGGTTTGGTCCTGAAAGGTGGGACAACTCAAGGCAAGGAGTGGGCTTGGGGGCTTTCAGATCACAGGTGGGAGACAAACGTTTGTGTTCTTTTGAGTTTCTGATTAGCCTTTCCAAAGGAACCAATCAGATATGCATTTATCTCAATGAGACTTTGAATGGAATGGGAGACAGGCTCGCCCCAAGCAGCTCCCAGGTCGAATTAGCACTGACATTTAAAAATATCTAGTGGTGGTCCCAGCACTTTGGGAGGCCGAGATGGGCAGATCACGAGGTCAGGAGATCGAGACCATCCTGGTTAACATGGTGAAACCCCATCTCTACTAAAACATAGAAAAAATTAGCCGGGTGTGGTGGTGGGTGCCTGTGGTCCCAGCTACTGGGGAGACTGAGGCAGGAGAACAGCGAGAACCCAGGAAGCAGAGCTTGCAGTGAGCCAAGATCGTGCCACTGCACTCCAGCCTGGGTGACGAAGCGAGATTCTGTCTCAAAAAACAAAACAAAACAAAAAAAACTAGTGGTGGCTCACGCCTGTAATCCCAGTGCTTTGGAAGGCTGAGGCAGGCAGATCACAAGGTCAGGAGTTCGAGACCAGCCTGGCCAACATTGTGAAACCTCATCTCTGTTAAAAAATTTAAAAATTAACTGGGCGTGGTAGCATGTGCCTGTAGTCCCAGCTACTCAGGAGGCTGAGGCAGGAGAATAGCTTCAACCCGGGAGGCGGAGCTTGCAGTGAGCCAAGATCATGCCACTGCACTCCAGCCTGGGCGGCAGAGCGAGACTTTGGCTGAAAAAAAAAAAAAAAAAAAAAAAAAGAATAGCCATGAACTGTAATGTGAACTGGATGCCGCGTGGGCTTTTTTTGTCCTTAGCTCGTTGAGTACTATGAGGGAAGAATTTAGCATAAGAAAAGAAGGTTTAAGCCTCCAGAAACGTGTACGAGTTTGCTCCCAGCAGCACCTCATGTAGGGATCAGGAACCACAGGCAAAAAGATTTAAAAAAAAAGAAGTCCTTCCTGCTTTGGGACAGGGCAATTATCCCTTTTCATTCCTAGGCCTTCAGGCAGTACTGGGGAGTGACCCCAGCCTCAATTTCCAAGGAGCTACTAGGAAACAGCCGCTGAAAGACTGAAAAAGAAAGAGAGGAAAAAAAAGAAAAAAAAAAAATCAAAAAGACCCAGGTCCCTTAAGCGAACCGGGCAGTGGCAGTCAGGCTGCTTCTCCACATGGAAACCCCTTAGTTTCACCGGCCGCGGCCAGAAATCTGCCCTGTTTAGGCGCTGCCCAGCCAGGGTCCCAAGTTGGAACGGAAAAGAGAAAGAGAGGAGAGAGGTCCTGTATGGAGCAGAAAGGAAAGGAAGAAAAACGAATCCCAGACTTTACCTCTTCCTCCTGGCTGGCTGGCCAAAATATATGTTACCAGTGGAGAGTGTCCAGGTTCTTGGTGTCTTGAACAAAGAATTCAACAAAATGCACAAACAAAGCAAGGAAGGGATGAAGGGATTTATTGAACATGAAAGTGCACTCCACAGTGTGGGAGGGGCCTGAGCATAGGAGCTCAAGTGCCCCTTTACAGAATTTTTGGGAGTTTAAATACCACTTAGAGCATTCCATTGATTAATTCGGTATGCCTTATGTAAATGGAGAGGATGAAGTAAAGTTACAGTAAAGTTGTGATCATACCACTGCACTCCAGCCTGGTTAACAGCATAGCCCTATTATTTCCTGTCACAGCTCAGGTGTGAATTGGCCTTATGTCCCTGCCCCCAGACCCTATGTTCCTGCATCGCTTTGTGTTTTCTGAGTCACTTCCATCTGAATCTTGCAACATGTCCCTGTAGTCTGTAGTTGATGTTATTTCCCCATTTTACAGATGGGGAAACCGAGGCCCAGTGAGAAGAAGGGTCTTGTCAATGTCACACAACTCATGAGCGCAAAGCCATGGCGGGAACTGGAATTGTCTGACTTCCAGCTCTGTGTGTCATTATACTTGAACTTATAGCTAATAAACAATAAACTTCTGAATAAATGTGAGGAATTTAAAATACAATGTTTGTGGGTTTTTTTCCTAACACAAAGGCTGTTCTTGTTTTATATAGAGCAATTTAGAAAATACAGAGAAACACTAATGAAAAATTGAAGTCAGATACAATAAATTCCAATTGATTTAACATTTAAGTATCATTAAGTATGTGAATATACTATATATGCTGCTTGTGTTGTCTCACAACAATATATCAAGGAATTCTTTCCTTTTTTCTCTCTGTAATATAGAATTATTTTATTTTTTAATTTAAGAGAAAGTGCTGTTCAGTGGTCCTCAGACTTTTCTGGGGAAAGATCCCATTTCGTTTATTTGTATCTTCTTCCTTTTTCTTGATCTATCGTATTAATATTTATTTTTTTTGAAACAGGGTCTTGCTCTGTCTCCCAGGGTGGAGTACGGTGGTGCCATCATAGCTCACTGCAGTCTTGAATTCCTGGGCTCAAGTGATCCTCCCTCTCCCTCCTCGGCCTCCCAGAGTCCTGGGATGACAGCCACTGTGCCTGGCCTCTAATATAATTTTAAAAGGCAGCATAGTAGTCCACAGTATGGACTTTTTTTTTTCAGCTGGTTCTTAAAGTGAACATACAACCTACTCTTGACTTTTTTGCTGTTAGACATGAGGCTGCAATGGACATCCTCATCCATCAAGCAGCGTTGCTGATATCAGATCATTGCCTTGGGCTAGATTCCCAGAAGTGGAATTGATCATGATAACAGTAGTTCAAAGGCTTGGCTGAACTGGGTTAGGAGTATGGAGCTAGTTAGTGCAAAGACATGTGGTAGCTGGAAAAACACTGAGGGGATTTTCTGGGAGGCCACAGAACAGGTGAAGGCCTGAGACTCATCAAGGTAGGCCCAGGCTTTCTGGCTCAGTGATTAAAGCAGTACTATGAGGGGAGAGAGAGAGACAGAGAGAATGCGTACACATGTGAGCACACTTGGCTTGTATCTGTATGTTTTTATGATATTTTGCCTAAAAGTATATCTTAAATTTTCTTAGACAAAAGGCAGAGGCAAGCAAGAAGTGGAATTTTCTGTTGTTCTTTAGTAGTTGTATTTTTATTTCTTATTTTTTGCTTAAACAACAGAATTTTCTGGCAGTTCTGGAAACTAGAAGTCAGAGATCAAGGTTTTGGCTGAGTTGCTTGCTTTCTTCTGAGGCCTTTCTCCTTGGACTTAGATGCCATCTTCTCCCCGTGTGTTGACATGGTCTTTCCTCTGTGTGTATCTGTGTCCTCATCTCTTCATGTAAGAACACCAGTCATATGTCACAGTTGCATTTGGCTAGGCACAGTGGCTCACACCTGCCATCCCAGCACTTTGGGAGGCTGAGGTGGGAGGATCTCTTGAGCCCAGGAGTTTGAGACCAGCCTGGGCAACATGACAAAACCTCATCTCTACAGAAAACACAAAAATTAGCAAGGCCTGGTGGTGCCTGTAGTCCCAGTTACTTGGCTGGGCTGAGGTGAGAGGATCGCTTGAGCCTGGGAGGTCAGGGCTGCAGTGAGTCATGATCACACCACTGCACTCCAGCCTGGTTAACAGAGACCCTGTCTCAAAACAACAATAACAACAAAAACCCAGTTGTATTTAATAGAGACTGTCTGCAAAGCGATTTGAAAGCCCTTCTCCCCTGCCTGTATGTTGGGGCCTGATGTTTTACTGAAGTTTTATTTTAATAGAGACAAAGTGTGTTGTTGGGTGACCGCTGACTCTTAGGGGCAGGGTGGCTACTCCCTGAATTTCAGTTGTAGAGTCTGACGGGGATTTGGCCTGGAATATGGCCTACCTTGCAAGCTATAGTGGGTCACTCCAGCAGTGACATGAAAGTGTGCCATGGTTCTGAGCTCTGTGGATGGGTGAGAAGCTGGGGCTGCTGTGGGTATGGACAAAGGAAGAATGTGCAAGGAGCAAGGACTTGCTGGTCCGCGGAAGTCTCTGGGGTGGGCTTTGGGCTGGCCCTGGGGATGTGCTGTGGGACAGCAGAAACAGTGATCATAAAGCTGTCACTTGTAGAATGTTTAACAAAGGTCACATCCATATACTTCCTATCATCTTGTCCTTCAGCAATGCTCTGAGACAGGTACTGTATTTGTCTCCATTTTACAGAAGAGGAAACTGAGACTCAGAGGGGTTAAGGGCCTTGGCTCAGGTCCCACAGTCAGCAAGTTGTGGAACTGTGAGGCAGCTGTGCTGAGCCTGTATCCGTAGCTCTCCTTGGATCCTTCCATCAGCACCTCTCCTCCACCCCTCCAGGGAGAAGCTCGGCAACGTGGAGTCGGTTTATGTCATCGACCCTGAAGATGTGGCCCTTCTCTTTAAGTCCGAGGGCCCCAACCCAGAACGATTCCTCATCCCGCCCTGGGTCGCCTATCACCAATATTACCAGAGACCCATAGGAGTCCTGTTGAAGTGAGTCCTGGGCCATCTCCCGGGGACTGGAGGGAGGTGGTGGGAAGCTGTGGAGAGGGCAGAGGCTGGGGGTGAGAGGCTGAGGCCAGGCTTGCCCTGTGCCTCCTAGCAGGGCCTCTAGGTGAATTCCTGTCATTTTCCTACCTCCCTAAAACAAATGATGGTGATGATGATGATAATGATGAATTGCTCTGCCAGCCTTCAGGGAGATGGTCACGCTGAAGATCCTAATGAATAATTAAAGATGTGGCAAAGTTCTCACTATTGGTTTGCTCACTGAGTCCCACCTTACTGAGCATCCTCGATGAGTCAGGACTTGTGCCAGGAACTGGAGATACAGTGACAAATAAAGCAGGGACCTGCCACCGTGAGTCCCATACAGGCTAAACGGGCAGTGAGACATTTGTCCTACATGGGGACAGATAGGTATATTTAAGTGTAGTGGATACCGTTTTCTACCAAATTGTTCATAATTTTTTTTTTTTTTTTTTTTTTGAGATGGGGTCTCATTGTGTCACCCAGGCTGGAGTGCAGTGGTTTGATCATGGCTCACTGCAGCCTCTGCCTCCCTGGCACAGGTGATCCTCCCACCTCAGCCTCCCGAGTAGCTGGGATTACAGGTGCGTGACCACACCCAATTTTTACATTTTTAGTACAGATGGGATTTTGCCATGTTGCCCGGGCTGGTCTCGAACTTCTGGGCTCAAGCAATCCTCCCGCTTCAGCCTCCCAAAGTGCTAGGATTATAGGCATGAGCCACCACACTCACCCCATCAAAAGTGGAAAATGCAGGGCAGGGCACAGTGGCTCATGCCTGTAATCCCAGAACTTTGGGAGGCCAAAGCGGACAGATTTCTTGAGCTCAGGAGTTCAAGACCACCCTAGGCAACACAGTGAGACCCTGTCTCTACAAAAAATAAAAAATAAAAAATTAGCCGATGTGGTGGCACATGCCTGTGTTCCCAGCTACTTGGGAGGCTGAGGTCAGAGAACTACTTGAGCTCAGGAAGCATAGGTTGCTATGAGGAGAGATTGCACCACTGCACTCCAGGCTGGGTGACAGAGCCGGATCCTGTCTCAAAAAAAAAAGAAAAGGTAAAATGTAACCATATCAAGTGTGAGTGAGGCTACAGAGCAACTGGGGCTGTCATCTATTGCTGGTGGGAGTGTAGACTGGAGCCACTACTTTGGAAAATAGTTGGACATTTTCTCCTGAAATGGAATATTTGCATACCTGTGACATAGCAGTTTGATTTCAGGGATATACTCCAAAGAGTATCCCTGCTTTGGGGAATGTGTAGTAGAATGTTTGCCGTAGTACTGTTCATGATATTAAAAACCAGAAAGCTACTGAAATGCCCAATAGGATTGTAAGTGAGTGAATTGTGGTACACACCAGTCAAAATGAAGGGACCCAGTCTCCCACAGCAATACAGATGGTATTTAGAACAGTACAACTAAGTGAAAAAAGCAAGTCTGACAAAGCATGACAGCTTTGCTTTTCTTTTCTTTTCTTTTCTTTTTGATGTGGAGTCTTGCTCTGTCACCCAGGCTGGAGTGCAATGGTGCGATCTTGGCTCACTCCAACCTCCGTCTCCCGGGTTCAAGTGATTCTCTTGCCTCAGCCTCCTGAGTAGCTGGAATCATAGACACCCACCACCATGCCCAGCTAATTTTTGTATTTTCAGTAGAGATGGGGTTTCACCATGTTTGCCAGGCTGGTCTCGAACTCCTGACCTCAGGTGATCCAACTGCCTCAGCCTCCCAAAGTGCTGGGATTACAGGCGTGAGCCACCGCGCCAGACCGACAGTGTTTTAAAAGAAGTTAAACACAAGTATATGTTTTGTAATAGTACCTTTTGGGAATAAATGGAGAACAGATAAAATTAGACACAAACGACAGCAAGGGATTCTGGTGGGTGGTCTCCTTAGAAGGGAATGAAGGGTGTGGAAGAACCAGGAGGGCAAGTGTAAGTTACTGTCAAGTTCCTAGCTTCTGTGGTGAGTAGTAAGTTTATGATAACATTCTTATCAACAAAACACCCCTAAGTCATGAAGAGGACTTTGCATGGATTGATGAATTTCAAAAGTGTGTCATGAATTAAGGTTTATTATGACCAACCCAGTTCTGGGCACCTGAAGTCCCCCGGCAGAAGTGAGTAATGGGATGTGTTGGGGGTGCAGAGGAGGAGAGGCTGGTCACTTTTGTTTGTGCAAGAGTCAGAAAATGTTATACAGAGGGGCCCTGGAGTGTCATAGGTGAGCACTGGCCAGGAGGAAGTGGGGGTGGCATGGAAGGCATGCCTGCAGCTGAGGCAAAGACTGGAGAGACTGAAAGTTACGCAAAGGGTCCTAAGAATAACAGTTCCTGGTTCTCAGCAGAGGGAGTGCAGGGGAGTTGGAGTTTTGTTTCCCTTCACTCTCTGTTTTCCTTTCTCTTCTCTCAGCCAGGCAGAGCAGGGAGGAGGTGAGAGGCAGAGGGTGCTGGGGGAGGTGAGGGTAGAGGCCCTGGTAGGAGTGCTGGATGCTGTGAGCTGTGACTCAACTTCCTGGGAAAACTGAGTCAGCCCCCTCTGTGTTCACCAGGCCTGGGGTCTGTGACCATGAGGGCTTGTGGGCCCATGTTTTCTCAGGAAGTCAGCAGCCTGGAAGAAAGACCGGGTGGCCCTGAACCAGGAGGTGATGGCTCCAGAGACCACCAAGAACTTTTTGCCCCTGTTGGATGCAGTGTCTCGGGACTTCGTCAGTGTCCTGCACAGGCGCATCAAGAAAGCAGGCTCCGGAAATTTCTCAGGGGACATCAGTGATGACCTGTTCCGCTTTGCCTTTGAGTGTAAGGGGCTTGCACCTGGCTGGCACTGGGCATGGGGGTGGGAGAACTCAGTGTTTACTCTCTTACCTTGAGGTTCAGCACAGACCCTGCAGAGGCATCGAGACAGGCTTCTGGGATGAGCCACTGATCATATCCTCCACTGCCTGCTACTCAGAGGCAATTTAAGACCACCCTGGGCAACAGAGTGAGACCCCTTGCTCTGGGGTTCTCTCATCTGGCATTCTCTCTCATCTGGCATTTGTGCTGTAGGAGCAGGGGTCCCCAAAATACAGGTCCCTATTGCCACCATCCTCCAAAGCCAGAGCTTGGCTTAGACCTTCATTCTGCAAGTCTCCACCACCTGGGCTGTAGACCTTTGGAGTCTGGTAGGGTAGAGGAGAGTTCAGTGGTTAATCTGAGGTAGGCATTGAAGAATCTGTAGGAATTACCTACATGGGGTAAGGAAGTCAGGCAGTATAGGCAGAGGGAACCGCACATAAAAAGACCCTGTGGCTTGATGAAGATCGTGTGGTCATAGCAAAAGATTTGGGGTACCCAGAGCTTTGTATGAAATCAGTATTCAAATTCCTCACCTGGTAGGTGGGGAAAACTTGAGGCTGTTGTAACTTCTTAGGTCCAGCAAGACTAGGTCCTGGATGGTTAATTATCCAGGGATTTATGACCTTCAGTTTCAGGAAGTATTTAGCCAATTTAGCCAATTACAGATGAGGAATCTCTCTTGGTGGAAGTGTGGGCAGAGCAGTTGCACTCTGGGCTGAGCCCTCTCTCAGCTCTGCCAGAGACCCTGCTTCCCACCTTTCAGGTCCTCCACATGCCCCTCTGCAGGACCTGTGTGGCTGCCAGAGGTCAGCTTTCTCAGCCTTGCATCTTAGCCCATTAGGACTCAGGCCTCAATTTATTTACTGAAGGAGGCTGAGGGTAGGGGCAAGAGATCCTTTGTGCTGAGAGAGGTGAGGGTGGAGGAGTCCCTGGGAGTTGTGGCTCTCAGATGGCCCCGTTGGAAATGGCTCCTCAGCCTCTGCCTCTCCCTGCAGCCATCACTAACGTCATTTTTGGGGAGCGCCAGGGGATGCTGGAGGAAGTAGTGAACCCCGAGGCCCAGCGGTTCATTGATGCTATCTACCAGATGTTCCACACCAGCGTCCCCATGCTCAACCTTCCCCCAGACCTATTCCGTCTGTTCAGGACCAAGACCTGGAAGGACCATGTGGCCGCATGGGACGTGATTTTCAGCAAAGGTGAGGGCTCCTCTGGCTGTGCTCTCCTCCTTGGAGTCCCAGGCCTCAGCCGGCTCCTTGGTCCCAAGCTATGTCAATGGGCGCTGACTTGACCTGTAGGAAACCCACACTGTGGTGGGCAGGCACGGGTGTCAGGAAGACCCTGGGACCCCGGGAATGGCGGATGGAAGGCTGACTGTTGGGGATTATTAGATTTTTTCTGGAAAAAGAGGAGCAAAGACGTCTGTGATCTTCTTCAAAGGAGCTCATGCTCCTTTGGGTGAAGGGCTAGTGTCTGAGCCACTGCTGTGCTAGATGACAGGGACTTGGGTGGGAGTGATGGGGAAGGTTGGGTGGAGAAGGCTGGTCAGGGTATGGCAGAGTCAAATTCCACCTCTGCCCCTTACACCCACGTGACCTTGGGCAAGTGACTATCTCTCTGCACCTCTGTTATCTGTAAAATGGGAATGATGTCACATACCCCAAGAATTCGATGAAAAAACAGATATGAAGGGCTTAGTACACAGAGTAAGTGCTCAGTAAATGGCAGCCTAAGAAGCACAGGGCTCTGGAATTGCCAGGCCCTTGGTGCCGCCTTTCACCACAGACTGCCCGCCTTCTCGGCCGTCTGCAGGGAACCGCACTCTTTTTTCTTTCCTCCTGCCCCACAGCTGACATGTACACCGAGAACTTCCACTGGGAATTGAGACAGAAAGGAAATGTTCACCATGATTACCGTGGCATCCTCTACAGACTCCTGGGAGACAGCAAGATGTCCTTCGAGGACATCAAGGCCAACGTCACAGAGATGCTGGCAGGAGGGGTGGACACGGTAAGGTGGCTGTAGGGGCAGCACCTTGTTCCCCTCTGTGCCCACGTGCCCCTTCCCCACCAGGCTCCTCGTTGTCTGAAACCCTGTTGTTCAAGGTGTTCCTACTCATGTAGGATATGTCTTCCTCCTTGCCTCCATTTCCAAAGTGCTAATCTCCTAGGGTGGTGAGGTCACAGTCAAGTCACCCTGGGTATGATTTGAGACTGATCAGCCATTTTTCTTTGCCTGTGAGAGAGGAGTGGCCGGGCATGGTGGCGAGGTCCAGGCTCCACGTGGAGTCTCCATAGGAGGAGGTCCCCTCTGGAGGCTAGCTCTGTCAGAGCCCTGCTGATGGAGGACAATGTCCCCAGCTCCTGGTGGAGAACACACTTGCTCAAATCTGGGGAAGCAGGCAGGAGCCCGGAAACATTGGGAGGCCGGGGCATTTGCTGTGGGCTCTGCTGTCCAGGGTCTTTTTGTCATCCTTCCTCCTTCCCGGCCCAGCCCTCAGTACCCTACGGTACCCCCAACGCCTAGAGGCATCCCCTGTGCTCTTTCCATAGCAGCATGGCACCCTAGAAACTTCTTTTTCCGGATATTAAGAATGATCAGTCCTGGCCGGGTGCAGTGGCTTACGCCTGTAATCCCAGCACTTTGGGAGGCCGAGTTGGGCGGATCATGAGGTCAGAAGTTCGAGACCAGCCTGGCCAACATAGTGAAACCCCATCTCTACTAAAAATACAAAAAATTAGCTGTGCCTGGTGGTGGGCACCTGTAATCCCAGCTACTCGGAAGGCTGAGGCAGGAGAATCGCTTGAACCCAGGAGGCAGAAATTGTGGTGAGCTGAGATCGCACCACTGCACTCCAGCCCAGGCGACAGTGCGAGACTCCATCTCAAAAAGAATATGGTAGACCTCAGATGTCCTCGCATGGCTCAGAGGGGAGGGGTGTACTGGTTTGCTAGGGTCGCCGTAACAAAATCCCATTGACTGAGGGATTTAAACAACAGCCATTTATTTTCTCACAGTTCTGGAGGCTGGAAGTTCAAGGTCAAGGTGTTGGCAGGCTTGGTGCATTCTAAGGCCTCTCTCCTTGGCTTGTAGATGGCCGTCTTCTCCCTCTGTCTCGCATGGGCTTCCCTCTGTGTCTGTGTCAGAATTGTCTCTCCTCATGAGGACACTAATCAGAACTGGATTAGGATCCTCCTCAAGGACTTCATTTTACTTTAAAATCTTTAAAGGTTCTATCTCCAAATATAGTCACATTCTGAAGTTCTGAGGGTTAGGTCTTCAGCAGATGAATTTTGGGACGGGGTATACAGCTCAGCCTATAACAAGGAGGCAGCAATGTGAATGGAAGAATAGCATACTGCAGTGACGGAGGCAAGCACCTGCCACTGAGAAAGCTGAGAGGCGGGGATTGGCTAACGTGGCCGTGAAGGACACGGAGAAGGCTCCACAGAGGAGCTAAAATTCAACGGGCGTGTCTTGCAGGCTGTTGCTAGGAGGAGAGAGAAGGAATAGCATTTCAGGACTAGGGAGAGGCACGTGTCAAGCCCCTGGGGTGAATCACTTTCGTTCCTAGGTATTATATCTGTGTTACACTCTGATGAAGGAGTTTCAGTTCCTGAGACAGGCTGCAGACGGGGCCTTTGAGCATACCTTAAACATAGTTCATTGTCTATTATGTAGAAGAGATCTTCAAAAATCACTCACCGGCACCAAAGAAACAATTACTGTGAGGTAACATTTATTAAGCACAAACTATATGGCAGGCAGGGTCCTAAGCTGTTTACATATGTTACCTTGTTTAATACTCACAGACAACACTCTAAGGTATGTTACCATCATCCCCTTTTTTCAGATGCGGAAACTGGAGCACAGAGAGGTTAAATAACTTGGTCAAGGTCACACAGCTAGTAACATAGTTAACTAACTTATTAAATCCCAAGTACCTCCCTATGGCAGGCCTTGGCAGTACTGAGATGAATACACACATTGGATTAGAGTCTTGCAGAGGGAGCACATCTGTGCTTCTTAGGTGGGGAAGGGAATTCCAGGAAGAGAATCTAGCATGGGGAAGACTTCTGGGCTTCAGGGGCTAAGTACCACTCCATGTAGCTGGAGCATTAGGTGGATGTTGGAGAGAGAGGTGGGGAGTAGGGGATGGGGGAGCAGCAGGCAGGCGTTGAGGGGCCCTGTGGCTCAGACCTGAGCCTCTGCGTTTCAACTGGGAACCAGTCAAGGATTTTAAGCTGAGAAGGAGCTGTGTATTGTTTCAGTTTCCTCATCTGAAAAAGGGGATGATGGTAACATACCTTAGAGTGTTGTTTGTGAGTATTAAACGGGGTAACATATGTAAACATCTTAGGACCCTGCCTGCCATATAATATGTGCTTAAGAAATGTTACCTCACAGCTTGTCCTTGTTGCCCCTGCCAGGAGAAGTGGGGAGGGTGTCTAAGTCTGTCAGACAAAAATATGATCCTTGGTAAGATAATGTGTCAGCAACCCATGTCCTAGTCCCCAGCAGGGAGGGCTGCTCCAGGCTGGAGTCCCAAATGGGCCTGGTTTGTCATCACTGAGGATCTGGGACTGTGGGGTTTGACGAGGGTCATCCAGATGTCTGGTGAAGGGCTAGTGGTCACAGCCTGTGGCTTATGTTGAGATTAGCTAATTAATTTCAACACACAGCACACACTAATTGCAACACTGATAGGAAACATCTGGCTGGTCCGATTTCAGCCTCTTTGAGACTTACTTGAAGCCATGCTGCTATAGGTGAATGCTAAGGTTTTAGGAAGTTCTACTGGAAAGAGGGGTGGTTGTTTAACAAGGCATTTCAAAAGGAATGGCAGTCAGTCTGTAGTGCAATCATTACAGAAGGATTTGGCCTCTAAGGGCCTCTGGAATTCTTTGGAAGAAGGCATTGGCTGTGTAGTTGACACTCTACTTGCTGGGGCTCATGGTGACATGAGGGACGAGGGCCGGGACAAGTGCTGCCCTGAACATTCCTGCCTGGCCAGCAGGAAAGGCTTCTTGGACATTTGCCTTTTAGACAATGGAATGTGTTTTGCTTTTGCAGAGGATTTTCTTGGAGACAGGGATGGGGATTGGGGGAGAAAGAGGTTCTTGGAAATGAAAATTTAGCATGGGGTCAAGGACCTCAAGGGGCCCTGGAGTGACAGACCCTCCTGGTCTTCTGTATGCCCTACTCCCCACCAGACGTCCATGACCCTGCAGTGGCACTTGTATGAGATGGCACGCAACCTGAAGGTGCAGGATATGCTGCGGGCAGAGGTCTTGGCTGCGCGGCGCCAGGCCCAGGGAGACATGGCCACGATGCTGCAGCTGGTCCCCCTCCTCAAAGCCAGCATCAAGGAGACACTGAGGCAAGCCCACATCCACCCATGCCGCCCCAACTCCAATCCCTGGCTAGGGGGAAAGGGTTACGAGGATGGGCTGGTGGAGGAGGTTGGAAGCAAGGAGTGAAAAGTCTGGAGGAGAAAGAAATAGAGCCAGAGCCCCACCCCCAGATCCTCCCAGGCTGCTGCAGCTGGGGCTGAGATGCCACACATCTCAGGGTGTGGGGCTCTGGGGGCTGTGTCTAGCCTTTGGGTCCATTAGCTTCTGAGTGCCCTCCTCCCGCAGACTTCACCCCATCTCCGTGACCCTGCAGAGATATCTCGTAAATGACTTGGTTCTTCGAGGTTACATGATTCCTGCCAAGGTAGGTGCAGCCAGCAGGCTGCAGGCTCTGCCAGTCAGAGAGGGCTGGGACAGGCTCGAATTGTAGACAGAGGGTGGTGCTGGGGCCCTGGTGGGGCCCTTGATGGCAGCAGTCCAAGTCTGAGTGAAGGGCAGAGGTGGTGGGCATGGTGGGTGGTGACCTCTAGGATGTTATTGGAACCCATGGTTAGGAGGGAGCCTTCATGGTTTGCCTGGGTCTGAGGAAAGGGTGGGACAATCACCCTAGCCTTGTGTCTTCAGCCATCCCCATTTCGTGGGTAAGGATCACGGAGGGCCGGGGCCTTGTTCAAGGCTGCACAGTGGGCAGAATGTACTGCGCTGGAGAGCCAGGCAGCTATGCTGGGGAGTAGGAGTGGTGGTGAGAGGGCAGGGGACTGGGGAAGGGGGTTTTTTGCTCAGGGCTGTGGGGAGATGGGGCTTACTCAGGCCTCTGATCACCTTGCCCCAGACACTGGTGCAGGTGGCCATCTATGCTCTGGGCCGAGAGCCCACTTTCTTCTTCGACCCGGAAAATTTTGACCCAACCCGATGGCTGAGCAAAGACAAGAACATTACCTACTTCCGGAACTTGGGCTTTGGCTGGGGTGTGCGGCAGTGTCTGGGACGGCGGATCGCCGAGCTAGAGATGACCATCTTCCTCATCAATGTGAGTCAAGCTGGGGACATCTAGGCACCCTGGGCTGGCCCTGGCCCTAATGAGGGCACCAACCTTCCTCCTCCCATCTCTGTCCAGAGCTCAAGGAGGTCAGGGCTGGGGCACGTCTACCTCCAGTTACTTGCTTTCGCTCTCTCCCACAATTCCCTGCTGCCCCCGCTTTCAGGTTCAGCCACTCATCACCCACTGATGCCCTGGCCATCCATTCTCCATGGTGGTGATGGGATGGGATAGGGCAGAGGTTTGTAGACGAGTTAAGGTCTAGGCCTAATCAAGGGAATGCAGCACTAAGGGTGCATTATCAGGCACTGTCCAGGGTTACACCAGGAGCTGGTGGTTAACTCCTTGGAACTCCTCAAATCACACTCCCCAGGCACTGCCTATGGGTGAATGGGCCTCACTAGGGAGACAGATCCTCCACTACCCTCCCCTAAACCTACCATCTGCCTTTCTCAGATGCTGGAGAACTTCAGAGTTGAAATCCAACATCTCAGCGATGTGGGCACCACATTCAACCTCATCCTGATGCCTGAAAAGCCCATCTCCTTCACCTTCTGGCCCTTTAACCAGGAAGCAACCCAGGAGTGATAGGAGACGATGGCCTGCAGCCACATGGGAGGAAGGCCCAGGGGGTGGGGTCCATGGGGGCTCTACAGCTTCAGTCCTCTGTCCCCAGCCCTGCCCCTTTCTGCCCAGCCTGCTGAGCAGGTAGAATGGGTTCTCAGTGGTCACCTTCCTCAGCTCAGCTGGGCCACTCCTCTTCACCCACTCCATGGAGACAATAAACAGCTGAACCATGTGGTGTCTTGCATTCCACCAGACTCATTAGGTGTTCATCACTCCCGTGGAGATGCTCCTTGGGTTAAAGCAGGATCTGGGGCATGCTCGGGAGACCCCAGGCAGCCACACTTGAAGCCACCTCTGCTGGGACCCCCTCACCCATGGCAGCTCAGGAGCCAGCAGAATCAACTCCAGGCTCCCTGGAGCAAGGGGTGAGGCAGAGTGGGGCAGAGGAGGGGAGGCAACTGTCACTGTGCCAGGAGCTACAGAAGCGTCAGGCAGTGGGATAAAGGAGAACTGGGGAGTTCTGTGGAGAGAATGGGGTGGCCCCAAGAACTGTGGGCCAGTACTGCCTTTCTGAGTGGACCTGTCCCGCAGGGGTAAGGCTTGCACAGGGCTCTGCTTGGGTGAACCCTGGATGGGAGTTCCCTGTGGGGCATGAGGACGTCCTGCCAAGGCCCAGCCAGAGTCCTGGGCATGGCTAAGGTCAAGACCTGTGGGTGAGAACCCCTGCTACTGAAGGGCTGGTGTGAGGTGGCTGACAGGGGATGAGAGGCCAGCCTGCGTCCTCTACCCTTCCTGGGCCTCCTCTGGGCTTACTCCAGGCCTCATGTTCTTGCTCTGGGGGCTTGTGCCCCCTCGTCCAAGGGCGGGAGGTGGGGAGGCTATTCTGCAGCAGAGCCGCTGGTTTGTTATTTGGACTGAATGACACTGGTCTTGATTTCCGCCCCCTAATCCCTTGGGGTCTCACAACTCCTGACCTGATTCCTCTTGGCCCTTGGCTATCCAAGTCTAAGTCCTGCAGGCAGGTGCGGGAGCTAGTCCCGCTGAGGCCAGTGGTCCAGCTGGCCTGGCCCCTCCTACCCGAAGCTGCGGGATCTGGATCCACTCTTGGAGCCCTTCTGCTTTCCCCATCACACAATCCTCTTCCCTGTTGTCTCCGTGTCTCTTTTCTGTGTCCTTTTTCTTCTCTGGTCCTGAGTCAGCTTTGACTCACAAATGTTATAGCTGGAAAGAGTCTTACAGCCAAAGAGGTCAAGCTGTGCATGGAATAGATGGGGAAACTGAAGCCCAGAGAGGTTGCTTGGGTCCCTTGAAGTCACACAGCATGCTTGCCCCCAGAACCCGGGTCTCCTGACTCCCAGTGGGTGCCTCCTTCCCCTGGCTTAATCTGCTCTTCTGCCCCTGGCTACATTTGGACACATCCTTGCCAGCTCAGCCTAGTGGCTTAATGGAGTATTTCACAACGATACATGACTGCCACAGGAAGGCTTCAAGTCTTCAAGTCTTTCCCTTTCCAAGAGACAGACAAACCAAACTTGAAAGAAGGGACGTCAGACACGATAGATGTTTTGGGGCAGATGAAAACGACAAACCTCCCTCATATCTCCCAACAGAACTGGTCTCTGGTGGCCTTGCTTCTTCTTGGGGTCTGGAAAGGGCCCGGCTCCCCGGCCCCTGCTTTGGAAGGCCTCTTCTCTCCACCCTCCTGGGTCCACTGTGGCCCTTGGCTTTCCAAAGATGCTGGCTCCTGGGGCAGGCGAGAGGCTGTAAGGCTGCAGCAGAAGGCCCAGGCCCAGGCCCAGAGTGGGGTCTAGGAGGAGGAAGCAGGGCCCCCAGGCTGCCCAGCTCCAGGAAAGAGGCAAATGCTCACAGAGCTACAACATTTAATAAAGTCGTTTTCAGGTGGCGGGGATGAGACTCCTTCCCAGCACACAGGGAAGGAGGCCTGCGCTGGGGCTCAGGTCTGCTGAGAGTTAGCGGTCTCCTTCTGGGGGTTCGAGGGCTTGTTGAGCTTAGTGTCTGAGCTGGGCAGTGGGGGCTCCAGATTTGAGGGCTGCTTGAGGTCCGTGGAGTGGGTGAGGGCACTCTACGGTGTGCAAAGTGGGACACATGAGTATCCCCCATTCCCAGGGGCGACCTGCTCAAGGGCGTATTGCCTGATAAACCAGGCCTCAGAGTATCCAGAACCCAGTGGGCCATGACCTCTCAAAGATTTCTAAACTCATTTTGCCACAGCAGGTGACACCTAATTTCTCCAGGAGTCCCCAGGGCTCAGGTGAGTGTGCAAAGGTTGCCTTTGTTCCTTGGCTGTTCCCTCATCCTTTCCAGGCCTCTCCCAGGAGCCGCTGCTGAGCCTCTGGCCATGGACAAAGCATAGCTGGCTCAGGAGCAGGAGAAGTCAGGGTCTTTGCTTTGTGGGGCTGGGCGGTCCCGGGGTTGAACTTGAGGGGCAGTTGTGAGCGGGCCCGTTTGTTCTTGGGAAGTTGGCAAAATGGAGCCTACATTGTGGCTATCTAAGAAGGGTGTGCGAATTTGAGAATCTTACGCTCTGTGGAGTCAGGGGTGTGGGGCCACAAGCTACTCTGCCCATGAGCGCAGCCAGTCCTAAAGCACACTCAGTGTCAGGGCATCCTGGAGATGCCTGCATGGCCCCTCATCCACCGTCATCTCCTTGAGTTTCACAGCACCCCGTGGGGGAAGGAGTAGTCTTGGCAGGGGTTTTCTGTTCCCCTCAGACAGGTGGGGGAATTAAGACCGAGCTTTCGGTTGGTAACGGAGCAGGAATGGGAGCCTAGGACTCCTGACTCCCAGCCTTGGAGTTGGCCCCACGATGGCTTTTCTCAGGGCCCAGTGACTTTGGGGGTGAGGTGTCTTCCTGCTCCACCACCTGAACCCCCAGAAGCTATTCCAGGGGGGTCACTCACGGGCTGTTCTACGATGATGGAATTCGAGGGGTGCCTGAAACCTTTTTCTTGCTCCTGCAGCCGCGTGGCCAGATCCTGCTTCTCTCGTCCCCAGCGTCGAGCTGAGTCCTCTAACTGCAAACACAGAGGGGGACAATTGGAGGACCATAGGCAGCAGGGCTAATCCCTGATGGCCAGGACAACCAGGGCCTGAGCCTGCTGTCCAGGCAGAAAGCAAAGCTCTGGGCCATGTGGGCTTGACACCTTCCCGAGACCTCAGGGGTGACAGGGTGAGGGTGAGGGGGCCAAACAGTCAGGCAGCCTGACCAAGACACAGATGAACATTTCAACAATATACTGAGCCCTGATCCTGAGTCCACACTGATCCTTGATTCTGGTCATAGACAGAGCCTGACCTTGGTCACACACTGAGCGCTGACTCTGGTCACAGACTGAACCCTAACCCTGGTTGTACACTGAACCCTAACCCTGGTTGCACACTGAACCCTGACCCTGGTTGTATACTGAGCCCTGACCCTGGTTGCACACTGAGCCCTGACCCTGGTTGTATACTGAGCCCTGACCCTGGTTGCACACTGAGCCCTGACCCTGGTTGTATACTGAGCCCTGACCCTGGTCGTATACTGAGCCCTGACCTTGGTTGCACACTGAACCCTGACCCTAGCTGCACACTAAGCCTTGATACTGGTCATAGATTGAGCCTAGACCCTGCTCACACGCTGAGCCCTGGTTACAGGCTGTGTGGTGAGCCTGGTCCAGCCTCATCAACTCCTGCATCTCACCTACCTGGCTTTCCAGGGACAGGATCCGGCTCTGAGCGCGTTCCAGCTTGGCCAGGAGGTTGAACTTGTCTGAAGTACCAGAGAGGAGATCCTGTGGGCAAAGCACAAACTCACATTTGGCCCACGCTGGGGGCTGTGGCAGTGTGAACTCGGGAAACCGTACAGTATTGAGGAAGAAACCAGTCAGGCCTGAGCTCAGACTGAGCTCTCGAGGCAGAGCGTCAGACCTGGGCCGAACTCTCTTCTGGAAGTTCAGAACAGGGTCTGGCATGTGCTTTTTTCACAGCTGTTTCCCACACAGATTTTGGGAATATGAAGTTTTGACACAACTTTTTTTTTAATGTAAAATGCATTAGGGAGCCCACTATAATTAATGCACTGGGAGTCTTTGAGTGAAGTGAAGAAGCTGCGAAGCGGTTGACCTCATCACTCACACTTTTCCTGGATGTCCACGTGTCAGGTGTGCTTTCAACAGAACTCACCTCCGGTGAGTCCTGGGACAGAGAGAAAACTCTCCTGTGCCCCCGCCCTGCCCAATCTTCTGTGATTCCAAGTGTTCTGCTTTGGGGTTTATGTAAAGCAAGGGTGCCCTGAAGCAGCCTCAGAGGTGGAGCAGGGCCTCGGCATTTCTGGGCCCTGGGGCCACCCACCTGTGCGGGCAGGGTCTCTGTGCACTCTGAGTGGCCTGGGCCATGCGTCTCTCGCAGCCTCTCTGCCAAGTCTCCTCCTGCTCCCAACTCCCCGGGGTCCACCTGGGATGGAAAAGGGCTCTCCAAGGCTGCACCAAGACCAGGGAATGCTCCAGAAGGGAGTTTTGAGAGGCCTGTGTAGGGTCCAGGTGGAGGCCAGCCAGGTGACAGAGGGGTCAGGGTTCAGGGGCCGAGGGTCAACAAGGGGCTTGCTTTCTCCCGCGATGCTAGATGAGGTTAAAGGTGAGGTGTTCGGGTACACACATTCCCCAGGAGAAAAAGACCAAGGCCTGAGAGCTAATTCCAGGAGCCTCCAGGCAGACTGGAGACCCTGGGAAGCCTAGCTCTTGGTCTTGATCTTCAACTTGGGTTGTACCATGGGTGGTTTCCAGGCACCCAGTGACCGGCACAGGCAGGGCCAGGTCAAGGGCCTCTTACCGGCAGGGCCTGTTGCTGCAGAATGATGGGGGCTGGTTGGTGGCGGTTCTTATCCAGCTCCACCCGCAGCTTCACGTTTTCTGCCAGCAGCACCGAGTAAAGTTCAACTGGCAGATTCTCTCCCGTAGAACCCAAGGGAAGGCCAGAGGCTGAGAACACAGGGAAGCCTAGAGACATGGCCACAGATGTTGGTGAGATGGGCTCTCCTGCCTCCCATATCCCTGTCCTGATCTGCCCCAGCCTTTTGCTTCACTCCTCCCCTCTGCTCCCAACCCTTCAATGGTTCCCTACTGCCAGTGGGATCAGGTGCACACAGGCTGTCCTTCTAGGCTCTCTCAAACCTGACCCCAGCATTCTCTCTAACTCATTTGTCTTCGGTGTATTTCAGCTCCTCACCTCTCTCTCTTCCTTCTCCATTCCTGGAATTCTTCTCACTCCCTGGGCCTTTGATCTGGCTGTTTTCCCTCCCTAGGTTGCCTTCTCAGTCTCATCCAGACTCCTGGATAAACTCAGGCTTCCTGAAAGGCCAGCCCAGCTTTCATTGCTTTCTAAAGGCCCCTAGAAACCACCCTCCTGCCCCTGAAACCCTCAGCAGTGAAGACTAAGCACAGGGCTTGGCACACAGGGGCCCTGGGTGAGGTTGCACAGGAAGGCTCAGGGAAATCCCTTGCTTTGGGCTGGCCTGATATGGTGTTACCTGGTCCTTTCTGCTTATCAGAGGCTGATTGGCAGTTTTAGGTGGCTTTTTGTTAATATCAATGGGGAAGAAAACCTCTAAATCATTTATTTATTTATTTATTTTGAGACAGAGTCTCCCTCTGTCACCCAGGCTAGAGTACAGTGGCACAATCTTGGCTCGCTGCAACCTCTGCCTCCCGGGCTCAAGTGATTCTCCTGCCTCAGCTTCCCAAGTAGCTGGGATTATAGGTGCCCATCACCATGCCCGGCTAATTTTTGTATTTTTAGTAGAGGTGGGGTTTTACCATGTTGGCCAGGCTGGTCGCGAACTCCTGACCTCAAGTGATCTGCCCACCTTGGCCTCCCAAAGTGCTGGGATTATAGGCATGACCCATCACGGCTGGTCTCAAATCATTGATTTAATCAAAATATTTTTGTTTGTTTGCTTTGCAGAGGCAGAATATTTGGAGATACAGGGAAGGAATTCTACAGATCCTGGGGTTAGGAGCTGGGAAGCGTTGCCCCTTCTTCTGGGGAAGGCCCTCTCTGCTGTGCTAGTCTGCAGGGCTCTCCTCTGGAGGGCCAGCCTCTTTCTAGCCTGGCTCACACTGCACCCCGATTGTGTTCTGAGGGGCTTCCAGGGAAGGAGGGAGCTCAGGGGATCTCTGGATGAGGTGCCTGAATGAGGAAGGGAGCCGTGCAATCCTGGGTCTCCCAGGCCCACAGACATAACTGAGTGCAGGGGACCTCTTCACAGGTTCTCCTGAAGCTGAGAGGCTCCAGGAAGGCAGGGCCTCCAGGTGTGGGGCAGAAACTGGGGAGCTGATCACATCAGGGTGTGGACCCACCCGTGTAGGGCTTTCCCTGCTGCCTGTTCGGAGGAGGGGGCTTGCTCCTGTCCTGTAGCCTGTCCTCCAGCACCCGCTCCATCTTCTCGATCACCTGGAGAGCAGAGCAGAGGCTGGGCTGGCCCAGGGGCTCCCTACTCTGCCATCATCAGTGGGCCCCGGGGGCAGCCCCTCTGCCACCTGCCTTCTCCTGGTGCCGCACGGTCTCCTCCAGCGCCTTCATCTTCTGCAGCTTGCTCTGGTACTGCTTCAGCAGAGCAGCCTGTGGCTGCTGGGCCTGATACAGAAGGAGCAGCTCCTTCTCTCGATCATTCTTCTGTGAGATGGGGGAGGAGAGAAGGGGAGAGAATGGGTGCCTGGGAGTCCACCTTGGCCCTGACAGTCCACCTCGGCGCCTCTGCTGAGTCCTCCACTGGGCTGGTCCCCTTTCTTCTTTGCCTCCATTCCCTCTGTGCCTGTTCTCCCTTCTCCCAGACTCTTCTCACCCAGATGCTCCCCACCATAGTTCCCTCCCCTCAGCCCCCACAAGCCCCAGCTCACTCGAATCAGCTCATTCTGCAAATGCTGCACCCTGTCCCTCAGTTTCTTCATATCCAGCTCACTCAGCAGCAGTTTCTGCTTCATGGACACTGTTAGGTGGGTTGGGGAGCCGGCTCAGGGAGGAAGCCTCTCCCAGCTCAAATCAGCATAGTCAGTAGCAGGAAGGCAGATACCCTCGGCCCCAGGGCTTGGGACAGGACTGGATTCTCTGTTTCCCATCCCTGAGGGGACCCAGCTGGGCAGGGACTGTGTGAGTGTCTGTGGGCGAGGGGCTCCTATTTGCCAGAGTCCAGCTGCATGTACATCTGGGAAAAGCACCCCGCCACCCTGTTGCACAACCTGGAGCCTGGGCCCAGGCAGAAGCCCGGGTGCCTTTGGTGGCCTGTACATCCTCACCCACGTTCTGGGCCTCACTGGCTTTGCCCTGCTCCTCTTCCTCCTCCTGCTGGGCCAGGCGACTCCTCAGTATGCGGTTCTCTCCTTCCAGGATGCTGGCCTGTCTCTGCAGAGACAGGATGTCCTCTGCCATCTTCTGCATGGCCCGCCGGTAATTGTTCATCTCCTGTGGATCCCAGAGCCCAGAGCTGAGCCCACTGTCCTATAGCAACCCTGGTCCCACATCCACATCCACACTTGAAAGTCAGTGGGCCCCCCCAAGGCCAGTGAACACCAGGAGCCCCAAGCCATGGCCCTAAGTATTAGCAACTCCCTGGAGGGGTGGTTATGACTTGATCCTCACCCATCCTGGCCATGTGAGGGCAGCCACACTAATGTTCTCTCCCTGGGGCCACATCACATCCTGTGATACCAACTCAGGGGGAAATCCCGGGCGCGGACACAGGGGAGGAGGCCTATGGGCAATGGAGACTTGAGAAGATCCAGGGCCAGGTTTGCAGGGTCTGGCTCAATCATAGCCATTTCTTCACCTTTTCCCTCCTCCTTCCCCCTCTTCTAATTCCTCTCATTCCTTACGTCACTGAGAACGCAGGGAAGAACCTCTCAGAAATCCCACTGGATGCCACTCAGTAGTCAGATGACCCCAGGTCACCCTGGGAGACCCATGTTAGCACTCAGGGTGGAGGCTGGGATCCAGCTATAGGATGCGGGGTATGAGGTGGGGGTTAGGGGGCTGGAGTCAGCGATGAGGTCAGGAACAACAGCAATCCTAATGTCTGATGCTCATTGAGCATTCACTGTGTCCCAGGCCGCCTTCTAAGCTTTTTATGTGCCCTCCCTCAGTCCTCTCATCAGACCTGCGTGGATAGGTACTATTATCCCTGTTCTACCAATGCAGAAACCAAGGCTCAGAGAGGCGAGTAACTTGCTCAGTTACAAAACTGATGAGTGATAGAGCCAGGGTCTGAAATCCAGGCCTACAGGGACTTGAGCCTGTGTTCTGAAGAGCCGTGCAATCCCGCCATGAGGCCTCCACACATGGACACTTCACAGTATGCTGAGAAGTGATAAAAGCAGGCTACAAAAAGGAACTACCAGTGCGATCCCCAATTGAGAGAAAAATTCATGCCTACCCATGTACATATATATACAGAAAAATTAATAGGCTATATTTATAAACATTTGTTTTATAAGCAGAAATTCCCTACTGTTATTTATAAAGTTTCATAAAGGGAGTTTCTTAAATCTGAACAGCTCAAAATAGAAAAGGATCTTGCAGTGGCACCATCATAGCTCACTGCAACCTTGATGTGAAACCAGAGAGATCTGGATGGAGGAACAGCAGGTAGGAGCAGGGACAGGGGAGGAAATGGGTGTGGGGAAGTCAGTTTGCTCCTGAGTTTGCTGAGCTGGTGGCTGTGGGCTTCCTGAAGCTGTGGGAGGCTGTGTACATACGGGTGGGGACTCACGCCTCCAGGAAGCAGAGCTTGGCCCCCAACTCCCACCTGGGCCTCATGCTGACTGCAGATATAGCCCGCCTTCTCAGCCACTGCCTCCCACCTGCTGCATGGCAGGCCATGGCTTTTAGAGCAGGGCTCTCCTGGCAGCAGGGGCCCACCAGACACCACTTGTCACCTGCCACTGTCTAGCCTTCTGGCTGGGCTCCCTGTAATTGCACCAGTGCCAGGTCCATCTCCCCAGCACTTGCCCCTGTTGAGTTCCGGGTCTTGGCTCCTCCAGATCTGCCCATCTGGTGTCCTCAGACAGCATTGTTAATGCAGAGAGACTCTGTCTAGAGACCACACACACACAGGGCTTTGCAGTCAGGCCCAGATCAGCAGGCCAGCTTGGCCACTCACATGCAGTGTGAGCTCAGCCAGGCCCCTTTACCTTTCTGAGCCTCAGAGTCCTCATGCAGAGATACCTGGTATTGCTGTGAGGCTCAGAGTTGGTGCGTCAAGCCCCTGCCAAGGCAGGTATAATTTGGAGGCTGCTGCTCTCTTCCACACCCATTCTATTCTAATCACTGCTTTAATCAACAGGTCAGACCCCTTCCTCTTCCTCCTTGCGGCCCCCAGAGCTCCCAGCCCCCTCCTTTGCTGTGCTCTAAGTCCCAGCCCCCTCCTTTGCTGGCTCTAAATCTTCAATTTATGGCAGCCCATTACTGACAGGGGACTGACCAAAAGACGCACATGATATTTTGGCAAAGGAAATTTGGCCCCTTCTTTCTTTGCCCAGCCCGGTTCAAGATCTTAGCATGTCTGCCCTGGACAATTACAGCAGTATCCAAATGGGGTTTCTTAGCTTCCAGGGAAACACGCACACACACCCAGGAAAATGCGTGCAGGGATGCTCACTGCAGCACAGCTTGTAGTCTTATATGAGGGCATGCTCAGTCTCTGGATCACAGGCTGTGGTCACAAAGGATGACCTAGATTTTATTGTACTGACACACAGAGATGGCCACGCTCTATTGTGAAAGGAAAGTGCATGTGGCAAATGAATATGATCCTGTCCATAACTGGGTTGTGTGCGTGCTCATGGGGTGAGTCTTGTGGGAAGGGGCTGCCAGCTCTTCAGCTCACCCCATGGGTCCGATCACCCCCTCCTCTGATTCAGAGGGTGATCTTTTCTAAGACCCTCCTGTTCTCCAACTCAGTTTTTTTGGAGCATGAGCAGAGCTATGTTATTTTTATTTTTGTTTTGTGATGGAGTCTTACTCCATCACCCAGGCTGCGGTGCAGTGGCACAATCTTGGCTCACTGCAACCTCCACCTCCCAAGTTCAAGCCATTCTCTGGCCTCAGCCTCCCAAGGAACTGGGACTACAGACGTTCACCACCATGCCCAGCTAATTTTTGTCTTTTTAGTACAGATGGGGTTTCACTATGTTGGCCAGGCTAGCCTTGAACTCCTGACCTCAGGTAATCTGCCCACCTCAGTCTCCCAAAGTGCTGGGATTACAGGCATGAGCCACCGCACCTGGTCCAGAGCTCTGTTACTAACACCTTGCCTTGACAGACAAAGAAAGCTGGAGCCCGAAGCCAGGAAGGAGATGGAGGGAGAGCATGGCTTCTGGTGAGGCTGCGTCCCTGTCTCAGACGGTCCCTGCTGGACACCACTCCTCGCAGACTAGTCCTGTAGGCCTCCACAGGTGCCTATCCCCCTCCCGATCCAGCCTGGCTGCTCTCTGAGAGAGAGGGCTCCCCCAGGGTATGGAGAGGGATCTCGGCCCTTACCCCTCAGTCTCTATCCTCTCTTCCCTCTACATCTGTGGGAACCTGAAGGACCTGTTTTCCCTCCTGGGCTTCCCCAACCCACACAGCAGGGACCTTGAGCAGCTGGGAGGACACTGCCTACAGATGAGCGGCCCTGACCGCTCCCCACAGCCTGGAGCTGGACCTCCCCAACCCCCAGGGCCATGCTCTGCGTCACAGCCCAGCCTTGAGAACAGGAAGGACAGCATGGCCCAGATTCCTGTTGTGGTCCTGCTGCCTCCCTTGCTCCAGTCCCTCCCCTCCAGCCCCCTCCCCACTTTCCAGTCTGCGGGGGAGGGTCAGGCACCAGCCACTTCCCTGTCTTGTCTCTGGGCTGAGCTTCCTCTAGAAGGACTGACTCCAAAGCCACTGTGCCTGACCCTAGTGCCCACTGCATTCTCCTTACCCACTGACACTGCCCTTTCCCCACCAAGACCCAGCTCTCGGGTTTGAACTGCCCCACTACCACTGAGCTGGTGGCCTTTGCTGCACCGACACCTTCGCTTTGGCTGTGGAAGGGCAGCTGTTCCCTGAGCCTCAGTATCCTCATCCGTGGAATGGGAAAATCATCCCACCTCAAGGGGGGTTGCTGTGGAGTGACAGGGGGCATGATGAGTGCCAGCCCAGGCTCTGGCACCCAGGGTGCCTGGCAACAGCATCTCCCTTTCCTCCACCACCTTCTGAGTGCTATCTTGTTTTCCAAGATGGAGTTTCACTCTGTCACCCAGGCTGGAGTGCAGTGGCATGATCATAGCTCACTGCAACCTCGAACTTCCGGGCTCAAGTGGTCCTCCTGACTCAGCCTCCAAAGTAGCTGGGGCTACAGGTGGGTGCCATCATGCCTAGCTAATTTTAAAATTTTTTGTAAAGATGGGGCCTTGCTATGTTGCCCAGGCTGGTCTTGAACTCCTGGCCTCAAGTGATCCTCCTACCTTGGCCTCCCAAAGTGCTGGGATTATAGGCATGAGCCACTCTGCCTGCCCCCACATTTTTTTTTTTTTTTTTTTTTTTTTTTTGAGACGGAGTCTTGCTCTGTCGCCCAGGCTGGAGTGCAGTGGCCGGATCTCAGCTCACTGCAAGCTCCGCCTCCCGGGTTTACGCCATTCTCCTGCCTCAGCCTCCGAGTAGCTGGGACTACAGGCGCCCGCCACCTCGCCCGGCTAGTTTTTTGTATTTTTTAGTAGAGACGGGGTTTCACGGGGTTAGCCAGGATGGTCTCGATCTCCTGACCTCATGATCCGCCCATCTCGGCCTCCCAAAGTGCTGGGATTACAGGCTTGAGCCACCGCGCCCGGCCTACCCCCACATTTTTAATGGTTCTTATTATAACCCTGGGCAGTGGGTACAGAAGATATGATGATGTGACTACTTCCATTTCATAGAAACTGAGAACCAGTTTCCACGAAGGAGGAGGAGTGGTGATTGTCTTTGTTTTTAAGCTGGGAGTGGGGAGAAGGAGCTGGTAGGGAGGCTGTGTTGGGGGTAAGTTACCTGCAGGGCCTTGAGTGCAGGAGGCCTAAAGGGTTAATGCTTAACCCTTACCCACCCCCGCCCTCCCACCAAAATAAGAAGTGCTTCTGGCAGAATCTGAGGCACTGCATCCAATGACACCTGTGGCTACTTAGGGTCCTTATAAACTCATTGTAAAATGGGGAAGTTGAGATTGGAAGTAGTGTTCCCAAGGTCATAGAGACTCAGTGTAAAGGCTACATTGGAAGCAGCAGTCACCAGCAATTGCTGAAGGCCATGTCCACACTGGGGCCATGGAACCCAGACCAGCCCAGACCATCCCTGCCTGCGATGGTCTCCCGTCTACACCGAGGAGATGGCAGTGACATCTGTGACAGAGGAGAGCTTACGGGAGGCTCTTTTCCTAGCCCCAGGTCTAGGAAGCCTTCCTGGAGGGGGTGATAACCTAAGCTGACTCTAGGAGGTGAGCAGGTGTTACCCGGGGTAGGGGAGAGGCCTCTCAGGCAGAGGAAAGACTGTGGCAAAGGCAAGGGGGAGAGACAGTGTATGATCAGGAACAAAGCCGGCGACTTCCTGGAGGGCAGAGTGCGGGTCGGGGAGTGAGTAGGGGTGTGGCCAACCTCAGGAGCTTGGACTCCATCCTGCAGGCCACTGGAAGGCCTAAGCTGGAGAGGGGTTGTGACAAGACCCCTCTGGCCACTCAAGATGGACAGAGAAATGAATGGAGGCCCAGAGCAGTGAGCCAGGGACCCTTGCTGGATGGAGGCAGACCAAGGAGGACTCAGCATGACAGAATGAAGTGAACAACAAAGAGGAGGGTTGGGGATGGCGGGGCGGGGCGTTGGGAGGGGCTAGGGTCTTTGGGTGGAGGAGGTGCGTGCCTGCAGTGCGGAGGAGGAGGTGGTGGGGGAGGAGTGGGAGGACTGGGAGTAGTCTGGGGCCTTTTGGTGGAGGTGCATGCCTGGAGTGGGAAGGAGGAAGTGGGAAAAAGGAGGCGGTGGGGGATGAGGAGAGGATGAGCCTGGGGTCTTTGGGTGGAGGAGGTGCAGGTCTGGAGTGGGAAGGAGGGGGAGCTGGGTTAGGGGGAGGAGCGTGTTAGGGGTGAGGTACCTGCAGGGCCTCAGGTGCAGGAGGCCAGCAGTGGCTGATGGTGATCAAGCCTTGAGTGAATCCTGGTGGGAGACAGGTGGCAGGACAGCCCTGGTTCCATTGGAGCCTTGGGAAGGGAGCAGATTTTCAGTGTCTGGGAAGTGTGGAGTGAGGAGGGGGGTCAAGGACAAGGGATGGTAGGAGGGGAGCTCTCAGGACTAGGGCATTTGACAGAGAGGTAGGAGGAAGAGTGGCGAGAGCAGGCTGGCAAGGCCAAGGCTGCAGAGGGCTTCAAAAGCAGGGCGACTACCTTCCGCTTGAGTCTTGTGGCTTGGGTGATGGAGATGAACCCGCCGCTAGAGATGGTCTGAATGGGACACAAAGCAAAACTCACCTTCATAAAAACACAAAAGAACTGGCGGGCGAGTGAGGAATTATGGGGTAGAGATAGGGGCAGGTGGAGACCCACACAGCGGGATACTTCAGAGCATGAAGAAACCATGATGTGGGTGCACCTCACATACATCAAGGCGAGCAAAAAAGCTGTGTGCAAAGCAATGCATATATCATGGTGCCCTCTCCATGAAGGTAAAAATAGAAAAATTAGGCCAGAGCGATTCAAGAGGCATGCTCAAGTAGCGACAGTACAAAGAAGCAAAGCAGGTCAGGCGCAGTGGCTAAC